>NC_090753.1:88055674-88103808 GCF_036898095.1 Palaemon carinicauda | reverse complement strand
ACTTACGTTGAAAAAATAAAGACCACTGCATAAAAATTTCCCAAAATTACCACAAACCGGATGACCTGCATCACATGAATAACAGGATCAAAATGCATTCAGGGAAAAGAGGAAATCAATGAATCACCAAGCCACAGAAACCCAGCCAAACTTTACGCACAAACTTAATAAATTTCTTAATATATTTCCTGCATTTCACATTTCACTAAAGTAAATACTTCTTGAGTTTAATGCTGTAAACTAGACAATGGTAAATACTATCACCATAATGATAAAAAATTCAAATATGACCAAAATCAAACCACTGTTCTCTTAGTCTTGGGTAGAGCCATAGCCTCTGTGCCATGGTCTTCCACTGTCTAGGGTTAGAATTCTCTTGCTTGAGGGTACACTTGGGCACGCTATTCTATCTCATTTCTCTTCCTCTTATTTTATTTTAATGATGTTACTGTTCTTAAAAAATTTGATTTTTCCTTGTTTCCTTTCCTCACTGGGCTATTTTCCCTGTTGGGGCCACTGGGCTTATAGCATCCTGCTTTTCCAATTAGTGTTGTAGCTTAGCAATTAATAATAATAACAATAATAATAAATCACCATGCTAATTTTCACGGAATATTATGTCAAACTTAAAACAATAATATTGAAGCGTTGTGCAGCACAATACAGTAATCCATTTCATGTATTAGTTTATTAATGTAAGTACTGTATTAGGTTTTTATAAAATGATTCGAGTTCTCTTGCTAGGGGGTACACTTGGACATGCTGTTCTATCTTATTTCTTTTCCTCTAAGTTTTTACAGTTTATACATGAAGGATCTAATTTAATGTTGTTACTGTTCATGATATATTTTACTTTGATTGTTCATTATTTACTTGTAGTTTATTCATTTCCTTGTTTCCTTTCCTCACTGGGCTATATTTCCCTGTTGAAGCCCTTGGGCTTATAACATCTTACTTTTCCAACTAAGGTTATAGCCTAGATTGTAATAATAATAATAATAATAATAATAATAATAATAATAATAATTATATTAATAATAATAATAATAATAATACAAAAGTCAGCAAATAGTTGGATTTCACATGAAATAAATACAGTACTGTATCAAGTAACTGCAAATGTATTTCGCTTACTGTATTAAATTACATAACATCATTTTGTTAAAGTATTTCTTTATCTTGAACCTTTGATACAATATCTTTAAATTTATGATTTCAGTTGGATTGGTTTGTATCTCCAAATGTTTGCAAGTTGAACACCTTCTGTGGTCAAGACATTCCTAAAATTAAACAAAATAAACAACGCATAACAACACTATGTCGTCTCCTTATTCTTTTTTTCTCCCGATAATGTTCTCGTCATTGGCTTCAATGACCTTCGATGTCAGGATGCCAGAGAACTTCAAATTAATCAATCAATCAATGTTGTCGTCATCATTATCATGGCAGTACTACAGTGTATCAATTGGGAAATCAGCCAAATAAGGAAAAATAAACTTTAAACTGAGAAATAATTCTAATTCAATAAAAATTATGAACAAAATTCCATAAATGGTTTCAAGTTTACCACAAACAAACTTCACTATTATTTGCTAAGCTACAAACCTATAGTCAATTTTTTTTAGCAAGGCAGATTTGCACCGACTCAAAGCGGTGCCCTTTTAGCTCGGAAAAGTTTCCTGATCACTGATTGGTTGAACAAGATAATTCTAACTAATCAGCAATAAGGAAACTTTTCCGAGCTAAAAGGGCACCGCTGTGAGTCGGTGCAAATGCACCTTATTAAAAGAAATTCGACTATAGTTGGAAAAGCAGGATGCTATAAGCCTAGAGGCCTCAACAGGAAAAATAGCCCAGTGAGGAAACGAAGCAAGGATAAATAAAATATTTTAAGAACAGTAACACCATCAAAAATAAATATTTCCTATATACAATATAAAAACTTGAAAACAAGAAGAGAAACTAGATATAATAGTGTGCCCGATACTCCAGCTACTGTATTTGTCAATAATAGCAAATGCTTTGAAATTTTACAGAGTAAAACTGTTTCACTGCTGCCAAATTCGCACCCAAAACCATTCTATGACTATGCCACACCAACAGTATAACAACCATTTTCGCGTCATACCAAGGGTAAAGAGTTTCAGCCCACAGGGTGAATGAAGTTCTTTGGGAGAGGCGTAAACTTTCTCATTGTCAAATCGATTTAATTTAAGGGGAAATTTTTGTTCATTTTGGTCAGAGATAAAAAATGAAGCAAGTTTTACAATTCAAGAGATTTAATGATTTTAGAGTTACCTAGGCAGGAGAGAAGTCGATTGGGAAGCAAAGCCAACACAGGGTTGAGATTTAAATCTTTGGGTAGCTAAGAATATAAAGGCCTATAAGGGGGTAGCAGGGGGCTCAGCCCGCTTGGTAGTTAAACAGGTAAGCATACAGCTCCTATAGTCAATTTTTCTTAACGAGGCGCATTTGCACCGACTCGCAAGGGTGCCCTTTTACCTCAGAAAAAGTTTCCAGCTAGCTGATTGATCGAGACTATTTTGTCCAACCAATCAGCGATCAGGAAACTTTTCCAAGCTAAAAGTACACCTCTGCAATTCAGTGCAAATGCGCCTCAATTAAAGAAATTGACTGTAGGTTAGGTTAAGAGGTGGGGGACCTAACATCCCTTAGGTAAATATATAAGGATAGGGTTAGGTGGGGAACCTAACTTCCTTATGTAAGTATAGGGCTCCTAGGTTAGGTAGGGAACCTGAAGTTAGGCAAGTCCTTGTGTTTATTTCCTTTTAAAATCTGGTTTTTTTTTTGTCGTACCTTACGAAATTCTACGACCGTTCTGTTCCAAAAAGCCTCTCACTGCTATGGAGTCACTCGTGGCAGTGTACATCATATTACAAACACTTTCTTAATTGAGCTAATGATTTATTGGTTTTTGCTCTGCAGTAATAGAGAAAAACAATAGCCTTCATAATTTGGCAGTATATGGAGTGTGTGGTCTTGTAAAATACCAAAAACCATTTTTTTTTATAGTTTTCTAAAGGTTATTTCCAAACAGGATCTATAATAATACCTACAGTACTGTATTCCTATATTCATAACATGGATTGACGCAGGAGGAATCTATTTTTGGGCTCGAGCCATGTCGTCCTGATGGAACGTCCCTTCGGCAGCTTCCTAAGGTATAATATTTCTGCTAGTGATATTACAAGAGAATTACCGTCAGGTATCACGGGGTTCTAACCCCCGGAACAACTATCCAAAGATATATGTATAATCAGGGACGTATCCATTGATAACCATAGATATCTGCACCCCCCAATAGACTTAACCCAGTGTAATTGGTATTATTGTGTTGTTTCAACTAAATTGACTTACCAGTAGATCCTGTCACGTAAGATCTTAATAAGAAGTTTAAAAATTACGAAAAACAAATTTTATTTTAATTCTATATGATGCAAATAAGACAATACATTTGGTTAATAAAAACGTTTGATATACCGGTAAAGTTACGATTCCCCAAAAAAACTCAGTCAAGTACTTGCCTCAAAGCAATAAGAACCTATTAACTATCAATAGCAATATAAAACAACATAATACTTGCACACGCCATAAGATGAACTAATCTTTTAAATGATAATTCTGTAAACTAGGTGTCTTAAAAGTTAAATGGGCGTCTACAAACCTACGTAGGTAGACAACGGCCAACAACTATTTGATTTAATACAATATATGTGGATGTATAACCATAAATAACCATTAACATTTGTTAATTATTATCTCACCTCCGGTATGGAGACCTCAAGACATTCAGAATTAGCTGAATTTCTCGAATCTGACGAACGGAAAAGAAACTTCCGAATGTGTGGATGTACTTCGGCCATTCAATACTCGGTCAGTGTTGCCAGAGAGGCTAGTCTAAAAATCCCCAAAACTCATGATAAAAAATCCCCAAAACAGCCCTAAAAATAAATTTTCGTCTGGTCATTCAGGCTTTGCTAACATAGAAATTACACACTATAATTAATATAAGTGCAATTAAGCTAATTAAAAAACTGCAAAGGTTTACTCATCTTTGTTTTTTCTTTATAAAAATTTGTACAGAATATCCCCATCAGACATCTAAAATCTCCAAATCTAGGGATAAATTCTCATATCTGGCAACACTGCACTCGGTAGACAATGCTCGAACGTCGATTACTTTCCACTTTTTGAGATAGTATTTTGGTGATCTTTTAATTGTGCTAAAACTCTTTCGGAATGTTTAGATTATTTAATTAAGGTATCCATATAGACTAGATACTTATTTATCTAAAATAAAAAAGATATGTCCCTTTTATTCATTATGTGGTTATGTAAGTCTTGCATTAATATTAATTTTCTACTGTTTAGAATTAGGGAAGTGGTAGTAGTGACTCAGAGAAGACTATCAGATATTCTAAACTATTGCAAAGAATCTAGAAAATTCTACATGATTATTATTTCACTGTTATGGGTGAATAATATTATAATGTTAGATACAAAATCATCTGATGTAAGATCAATTTAGTCACTTATTCATTCAAATAGATAATTACAAACCTCTCACCCAACAGGTGTGCTGAATTTCTGTAGAAATCTTTGGTGAAAAATGAGTTATTTTGATGTTTTAAATTATCTTCTTGACAAGTGAAAGGGGTTGTTAAAATACATCTTTAACTTATGTAAAAGTTTAATTGGTAGCCAATAAGAAATAAACGAATAATAAAGATTGTAAAGACCTTAGATTATCTACTCATAACCTGTTTTTGTCATTTCTTTTAATAAAATAGGAAGTAATTGGTGTATTTGATCATATATATTATATAGTTTACGTTTTATATATCGAACAATAAGAACAGATATTTTGTTTCAATGATTTGGCAGCATATTGGAAACGTAGCCGTCTTACAATCTGTTAGACGGAGGTTCATAATATCCTCAAACTAGGTAGTTTCTAGTAATGACTTCAACTTCACCAAGGATATGTGGTTTTGGGGAGCCTATATAAGTTATCTGGTGAGTAATCAGTCTATATAGGTTATCTGGTGAGTAATCAGCAGCCAATGTCTGGCTCTCTCTGGTCCTGGTTTGATAGAGAGGGGGCTTGGGCACAGATATGTGTATATGGTCAGCCTCTAGGAGATTGTCCTATCCCATGCCTCTGCCATTCAAGAGCACCCTTTAAACTACTAACTGTTTATTATTATCATTATTATTATTATTATTATTATTATTATTATTATTATTATTATTATTATTATTATTATTATTATTATTACAAGTTAAGCTACAACCCTAGTAGGCTGATGTGTTGGACAGTAAGCAAAGTAATGATGTAATTGATCTTCCTCCTTCCTGTTTTCCTGTGGTTAAACTAACTAGTTTAGCTCTTTGATCTCGTGAAATTAAAGCTCTCTTGATGGACCTTGATGCTTATGGAGGGGTAAACACAAATGGTATTTTTCCTTTGTTTTTTATAAAAACTGCAAATTTCTTAGCTCCAAAGTTATCTGTTAATTTTCACAAGTTAGCGAGAAGAGGAGCTTTTATCACCTGTTGTAGAATTGGTAATGTTAGTCCACTATGTAGATGTGTTTGTGGTAGCTCAAGCCCAACTGATTACCACCCAATTTCCATAACTCCCTTATTATCTAAAGTTTTTGAACGTCTTCTGGCAAAACGTCTTAATAGGTTTGCTGAAAGTAATCATCTATTCCCTAGTTTTGCAATTTGGTTTTCGTAAAGGCCTTGGAGCATGTGATGCCTTTCTTAAAATCTCCAGTGCTGTACAGAAATCCCTTGAGTGTGGGCAGGAAGTTCGTATGATTGGCCCTGATTTTAGTGCTGCCTTTGACCGTGTTATTCATGAGACCTGGTGGGTCGTTTCTTAGCATTATTATTGAAGGTTTAGTTAATAGGTCGCACAGAGTTGTTGTTGGTGGTGACCATAATGAGTATAAGAATGTCATATCTGGTGTTCCTTAGAGGGGTGTTCTTGGCCCATTTCTTTACATACTATATACACATGACATGTGGTTTGGCCTAGAAAACAAGCTTGTTGCATATGTAGATGATGCTACACTCTTTGCATCAATTGCAGTTGCTAAATCCATTAATAGAGATCTAGCTAAAATTGATGCATGGGGCAAATTATGGAGTATGAAGTTGAATCCTAACAAAAACTCAAAGTATGATTGTAAGTAGGCCAAGGACGGTGGCTCCTCAGCATCCAGATCTTAGCATTGATAATGTTTCTTTAATTCTGTATGACTCTTAAGATTTTACTCCTGAGAAAAAAATTGGGTCTGCGTCTTCTTCAATTACATAAAAAAAGTCTTGTTGAGAAAGACTTTTATGATTTTCGGTGGTCAATGTATTTTTAAGCTTGAGAAGTGCTTTAATTCTTTCATTCTACCTTGTTTCGAGTATTGTTCTGTCTGGTCTTCGGCTGCCGATTTAATTTGTTGGACAGAAACTAATGTTCTATTAAATCTCTTATTCCTGATCTAGATATTAATCTTTGGCACCGTCGTTCAATTAGTTCATTATGCATGTTGCATAAGATTTTTCATAACTTACCATCCTTTACATTCAGATCTTCCCGGACAGTTCCATCCTGTTCGTAATAATAAGCATGCAATTAAATTTAACAATCTGGCCTTCACCACGAGGCTCAATACTACATAGTATTCTAAAAGTTTTACTCCAGCTGTGACCAAGTTGTGGAATGATCTTCCAAATCGGGTCGTTGAATCGGTAGAACTTCAAAAAGTTCAAATTTGCAGCAAATGTTTCTATGTTGAACAGACTGGCATAGGTCTTTTTATAGTTTATTTTTGTTTTGATGTTGTTGCTGGTTTTTAAATCTTTTACTTTAATTGGTCATTCTCATATCGTTTATTTATTTCAATATCTCCTTTCTTCACTAGGCTATTTTTCCCTGTTGGAGCCCTTGGGCTCAGAGCATAATGCTTTTCCAACTAGGGTTGTAGCTTAGCTGGTAATAATAATATAAGCCCAAGGGTTCCAACGGGAAAAAATAGCCCTGTGAGGAAAGGAAATAAGAAAATTAATAAACTACAAGAGAATTCATGAACGACTTAAATAACATATTTTAAGAATAGTAATAACATTAAAATAGATCTTTAATATATAAATTATGAAAATAAATTTATTCCTGCTACCATTAGTGGAGGAAATGAGTGATTAACATATATGAATTATCTAAAAGATAGTGTTTTCAAAATCCTAGCAAATAGATTATCTTGGAATGATGTATAACAATTGTTTCATGGTCTTGAATAGGAAATCATCGTTTATGTATTCGAAAAAGTGATTAATATTATGGATATTTTCCTGACATTGTAGTCATACACAATTTGATATTTTAAGCCTAATTGTGATATTAAAGACTGAAGATACTGAAGACGTTCTTGGTTTCTAGGTGCTTCGATAATGTGGATTTGATAATAAACATGCAAAATGTTGTAATATTTTAGATACATAAGTAGGCCTATACGATGAACTGATCTTGTAGAACCTATACTAATGCTTCAGGTTCCCCGGTGTGATAAGACCAGGAAACAGCCATTAAAATATGAAAATAGAATAAAGGAATTATTTAAGCCACCCACTTATACATCATGATACAATCTTTACATAACTTTTTTTTTTCTTTTTTTAATGCTGTACTGTCATTTTATGGTTGACCTTCCAAATTTTGATGCAAACTGGTGTCTAGAAAATACGAAAGGTAGATTTTATTTTCCTTGTTATTTCTACCATGAATTTAATGCGGGTGAATTTGATAATTAGATTTTATAAATCATGAAGCGATATTTCATTACATTATCTTTTCCAGGATCAAGTTGATAACTAAAACAAATTAATAATTTTTTGTCAATCATATAAATTCTACTTAATTTGATCTTATATAACAATCGAAAAGAATGGGAGGCTCTTAACAAATCAATGAGGAAATCAAAATAAATTAACAAAACAAGAAGAAGAATATACTTTACAACTACTTCGCAAAAGAAAGCCTTTGTGAAAGTAAAAAAGCATCTACATTTGATGATTGGGATTTATTACATCTATATAAAGACCCATAAATTCAGTAGCATATATTATGAACAATATATTTAAGAAACGATAAAAACAACATATAAATTCGGCTCCAGCAAAATAATACGTAGACCGAAACTAAAAACAAAAAGATATAAAGACTTTCAGATAGTTAAAATAGATTAAAATACTAAATTATCATTAAAGTGATAAAATATATCAATAATATAATAAATAATGTAAATATAAGAATATAATAGATAATGATGTGTAGTTAAAACCATAAAAGAACCAACAACTCAACTCCACACAGCAGATGACGTGTTTATGTCACTACATCGGTGGAAGCAGACGGATTAAGTCTGTACCATTCATTACCGTCACAGCATCACACAGATATGGTCAGTATTGTGATTGTTCTCCATATAATTAGTTAATTATTCAGTATTTAGTAGCAATTAAAACTTATTGCTGTTTAATAACAATGTATTATTCAATAGTGGTTGTTTATCGAAAGTTACATTGTACCGTTAATTCTAGCTTACTTCGGTTTGACAGCTAATTGTACCGGGTACTTTGTGCCTATTTTGTAACCCTATTTTCTTGCTAATGTTTTGTTCTGTATTGAATTTTAGGATTTGACAGTACTCTTAGTTATTTATTTGTTATATATTAGGTTTTTAAGGTTAACCGTTTAACTGGATGTCATTATATTACCAAAATATGTAGCCTTTCATTCGTGGCCCTGTTGTTTGCTAAGGTTATATTAAGTTTTTTAAGTAAGGAACCGGGGGTAAAGTTTTACTGTGTTGCAGGTAGAGATGAAAAGGCTTGCTTTACCATTATATACTTTTTCCCCAGTATGGTTTCCCCACCCAAAACCCCGAGTTCCCACTGGGGCCCCCATTATCGGTGGATATAGATATATATATTTCTGAAACTTTATTTGCGACAGGAACGAGTGTCATTTTCGAAGAGAACGGACCTTTTTATATAGTTTGAAGTTTTTTTTCCCCCCATGTTACATTACCCTGTAATACAGTACAATATTACCGAAAGTCCTTATTAGACTTATACTTCAATGTTCTTTCCTCCAAGTGGGTAGACAGCCTCCCCTTGCCAATTCTAAGGGTGAAATTATAGAGTTGTATAATAATGTTGGTAAATTATGTTTATGAAGGAAATGAGGTTGGTAAACTTAAAATACGGCTGTGTAAGGGGAGTTGCAGGGTGACATTAGCCCCTCCCCCGTTAGGTAAGGACACGGCTTGTAGGTTAGTTTAGGGGGAAAGTTGAGTTTAGTTGATGTCCATTTTTAATAAACGCGTGAGGAAATGGCCGCTGATATACAAAGGCTCCGAAGGATTTTTATGACGATAGGTCTTAAACAAATACTTTTGAGTTTGTGTTTGTCGAGCATTATTGTTTTGAAGGAGGTCTGAAACTCCTTTAAATACACCCTGTACTACTACTCTTTGGGTGTATGTATGATTGCGGCTAACTTAGAATACAGCAGTGGAAGGGGGACGTTAGCCCCCGCCGCCGCAAAGTAAGGACATGGCTTGTAGGTTAGGTTAGGATGGAAAATTTAGGCTAGTTGATGTCAATTTTTAATCCAAATGGGAGGAACTGGCCACTGATATACAAGGCTCCTTACTCTTTGTTATGGATACCAAATTGTTTAAACTGTCCTTATAGAAGAACGGACCAAGCCTTTTGAATATGGCCCTTTGAAAACCGGTAATTTCTTTCCCATTTTCTAGAGAGTCGTTCGTAGCCGTTAAAGTACTTCTTAAGTAGACATATTTATTGTTATGCTGGTCTACTAATCTAAGATTTTGGTAGAATTACAGTTTCAACAACTCATCAAATATGAAATGATATTTTTTCTACCTTGTGTTTTCAATGAATTTGACTTTTATTTGGAGATACAGGACCTCCCTTGATGACTATGATAATGGTGTTCCAAAGTGGGAAATCAGGGTTTTTGGGTTGAATACTGAACGGGGTAAAATAAGAAAAGCTGTCGAACCTAAGTGTGTCAATCATTATAGTAAAAAAGTTACCTTAATTAAAATCAAAGTATAGTGATGAAATATGGTCTAATCATGAGAGGTTTTGTTTGCCAGACTAACGAGTGCATAGATAACGTGATTTCTATGGAGTCAAGTCAATCATAGCAGACTTCATAATATTATTTCACGTAACTTTTTACTTAATTGAATGAACTAATGATGGATTGGTTTTTGCTCTGCCGTATGCTTGCTTTGCTTGCGATTAAGCATTATCTCGCTACTCCTGTGTTTTGGCAACGTACTATTTTGTGCTGCTCTTGTTAACCCTGTGGGCCAGTATTTTGGCGTAGATTATCAATAATACTATTTGGTTTGAGTTATCTGAAAAATGTAAAGTGAAAAAATAATAAATATCCAAATTTGGTTGAACTGTTATAATACCAAGCTTTTAATCACGTATTGGTCTGTGCTTCACCGTTGGTTGCTTCATTCGCATTATAACTTTTATCTCGTTGGTCCTCTGTTTTGGTAAGCGGTACTTTACTCTTCAAGCTTTAGCTTTGTGATAGTGTAATTTGGCTTCGTTCGAATAGGCTTTGCAGCAGTTTCTTATTGACTGACAGGATATATCACACACATTTCTACTCTAACCAATTATCATGTACATAACCTCTCAAACTTTGATCTCATGAGCCAGATGTAAAGTAACTTGACCTTTGTAATTCCACCTGGAACCATACAACTCCTTAGAGGAAACTGGAGAGATTCAACCCTCAAAATTTCATTCCTGCTAGCAGTATCATTGGTAGAGAATAAGGCAGTTGTAATTCAGGCATTATCTTTTTGGGTCTCTGAAGGGAGTCCTGTTATTTTTGTTAGTTTAGGAGTTCCTGGCTAATGCATTTAAGTGCTTTTCAATCTTTGGCCTTGGATATTTTTTTCATGATCCCAATATCATCTTGCACCAAGTAGTGATTTTGCATTTTCGGCTGTGCAGGACTCTGTATCTCATCTCGAATGTCAACGTCTCTGAACTGGTGGGTATGAGAATAAAGTATCTAAAAATATTATGTCTGGTTTTTTGAGCTAATTAAAAGGTCCTGAATGATTTCAATAGTTTGGAATTGCCTCTGTAGAGCTAACTTTGAATTCCACGTGACCCTGGATTAGTATTCGTATAGTCAGGTTTACTGCCCTGTCGCTGGCTCTTTAAGAGCTCTTATGAATATAGCATAAAACCATGAAGATTATGTAAAAGAAAACAAAAAGACACATAGCAATAATAATGTAAAGAAAAAAAAAACTGAGCAATAATAAAAGAATAAGTAACCATTAAACTTTAAATACTTAATATTGGACTGCTTAACTAATAAGTATCTGCACTAAGTTTGAACCTTCACTGAATTGAACATTTGTAAGGAAAATAATTTCACAATTTTATCAGAATAAAACTTCTAGAAAAGTCTGGTACTGAATCAGCTGGGCCATGGAAATTATGAATTTTCAAGTACTGTACTATACTTTCAATTTTTTTTATTTCAGCAATAGGGTATACGCATGTAGCAATATGCACAGAATAGTTTTTCACTGTAATCTATTGGGTATTTGGCAAATAAAAAGTATTGATGGTTTGTATTTCTCATATATTGTTTGGCAACACTAATCTCAAATAAACTGGGCAAAGGTTGTAACGAGAATTTTCTACATGAAGTGTCATCTTTAGTCGATAGAGGGTTGTAATTTGTATTTATTAACAGCCATAATTGGGAGTACCTTGTTAAACATGGATCATTGCATAGGCAGTATTTGAGGCCGCCTTTTATCCTGTTAATTTAATTCAACATGTTCTATCGGCTGTCTTATTGTGTGGTGTGTATCTCCAATTTTGAATAAATCCTTCCGACCTGAACTTAAAAACCTTTACAGTATTAACAATAACTATTGAACAGCAAAAAGAAATGTCTAGGTCAGAGTATAAATTGTTCTTTTTGTTTTCCAGCCTGCCTCTCCTAGTTCAACCAACGTGGGATCCGGAGGACGGTCTCCTTCCCGCACAGTATCTGTACGCAGTGGAGCTGGTGGTGGTGGCGGTGGTGGCTCAACAGCAAGACAACGCAGGACTGCGACAACAACAGGTCGCAGTGCGGCATCGACTGGTGGGATGTGGAGGTTTTACACGGATGACTCTCCTGGAATCAAAGTGTATGTTTCTATTTCTCTATACTGTTCAGTATTATCTTTTCTTACCTTTGAACTAGTCACTTGTGTGGTGGAATTTAAAGCATTGTTATACATACAATATTTGAAATGTTCGTTCCTACGCAAATGCGAGCCTTTGTTCTTTCACTGAAGCTATAAAACTAGGTTGTCAAAAGTTGAGTGGTAGGAGGGGGGTGGGTTACTGCTGACTTACATTATATTTATTTATTAATATCTCTGCATTTATTAATATTTGCATACAGTCGGAGCAAAGATTTATCTAATCTATGCTGTGGCTGATTGCGGTTAGTTTTTGAGTTTATTGTTTACTCTGTGGGCTGGTACGGTATGTTTTAAACAGCGAACGAGTCTGAGGTATTGTATTGGTGAGGTTTAACAGTAGTTATGTTGAATACTCTGGTGGTATCGACTAATATTTTTATTGTTTTTTTCCTATTTAAAAATATTAATGCTTTCATTAAATTTTATTTTCAAAGGTTTCTAAAAAAAATTTAATTTTATAATTCACAAGCTTCGACTCGCAAGCGTTCAACTTCTTTCCTTTCTATCCGACTAAACTACTTTCCTTCAGCTCAATGCGGAGCCTGGGTTTTGCCAACAGGATAAGAATAGATACCTTGACTTGCTTTTGGCTTTGCTAAAGACCACCTTCAGTCATTCTCTTGGGTTGGGCATCAAAGCGTTCACCATATTCATTACTCCCACTGAATATGGTTCACCTACTTGCCCTCTAACAAATCTTTAAGTCAAGAGACCCAGTTCAATTTTGGGGCCATTTGTTGGCTTCTCAACATGTTTGGTATAGTTCCCCCAAGCTCTTATGATGAACCAGCATCTGGTCTTGTTAACTTCGTGGCTTATGACTAATTTGAATGGTTTATAAGGACAGATCCTCTCCACCTTTCCTGCCTCGGAGGTGCAATCAGGTTGCCTGGAACTTTATTTCATGTAAGCTACCAAAATTCAGCTTCTGGTCTTCCACCCCTCCTACTGTTAGGAATAAAGTACTATACTGTAACTTCCATTATCCTCAAGTGTAAGGAAGTTGGTGGCTTACTCTAGCACATTTCTAAAATGCAGCGTAAGTTAGCCTATTCGCACTCTTTCACGCCTGACTCTTTCACGCCTAGGTTTCCTGCTCTCTATCTCATTTATGTATAAATAAACTTAGATTTTGGTCCTAACAGCTACAATACTCTTCAAACATGTACAATGGGGGTTTGTTAGGGGGTCATAAACTTCACCCCTTTTTAGGACCAGGTATAACTAATCTAGGAGATAAAGAACCTTACAATTTTGTTCACAACTTACTCTTATCTACAGGTGAGGCTTTTCCTGCTTTCAGGATTTGGGTTTCTCATGGCTAAAGATTGTTAAAAAAGAAATGGCATTTTCTAACTAATTCTCTTATTGGCAGAGACGGAAGTAAACTTGGTGCTGAGACAAGTAAACTTGGTGCTAGGTTTAGTGGTGTAAACCAGGGTGCTATTTAATGTTTATAAATAACTTAAAATATTACAGATTTGTGTAAAACATTCAGAATATATTAAATGGATGTGTGTGTTGAGTAATACCAAACCTACCAATTCTCTTCAGTAGATATCTAAATATTTTTAATTTTAAAAATTCCTAGCTAATTAAATATCTATAATGAATATTATAATCATTATTATTACTTGCTAAGCTACAACCTTAGTTGGAAAAGCAGGAAGCTATAAGCCCAGGGGCTCCAACAGGGAAAATAGTAGTGTGGAAAAGAAAAAAGGATAATAAAATATTTAAATTTTAATAACATTAAAATAAATATTGCATATAAAAACTATAAAAACTATAACAAAACAAGAAGAGAAATATGATAGACTAGTGTGCTTAAGTGTACCCTCAAGCAAGAGAACTCTAACCCAAGACAGTGGAAGACCGTGGTACAGAAACTATTGCACTACCCAAGACTAGAGAAAAATGGTTTGATTTTGGAGTGTCCCTCTCCTAGAAGAGCTGCTTACCATAGCTAAAGAGCCGCCTCTACCCTTACCAAGAGGAAAGTAGTCACTGAACAATTAATGTGCAGTAACCCCCCTGAGTAAAGAAGAATGGTTTGGTAATCTGTGTTGTCAGGTGTGTGAGGACAGAGGAGAATATGTAAAGAATAGTCCAGACTATTCAGCGTGTGTGTAGGCAAAGGAAAAAATAAACCGTAAATAGAAAAGGATCCATTTTAGTACTGTCTGGCCAGTCAAGGCCCCAAACACTCTAGTGGTAGTATCTCAATGGGTGGCTGGTGCCCTGGTCAACCTACTACCTCGGTTGAATTAGCAACATACATCATAATGGGAAGTTTGGTTATTGCCCAGCCTAAATAATTTTGGTTAAAGTGTCTAGCGTAAACATCAGCCCAGAGCTTTTGTAACTTTATACCAAGTTCTGAAGCTAATAATTTGACAGATGGCTTTTATAAAGTGTGAAATAAGTCAAGTACATTTTTTATGAATTTCTTTGACAATTCTTAGTCAGAACTATATGCTTTTAGGTGATTAGTTTCTTTTTCATTTTCAGTGGCCCTCTCCCCGTCTTAGTTGGATCCCTGGTCTTCATAGCAACAGTCTTCATGCTTCACATATGGGGAAAGTATAACCGTACCTAGGCTCGCCCATTTTCTTCCTGGCTACTACTAGATGGACTAGAAATGCCGTTTTGTAATTGAACCTGATGTTTGATGTATTACGTAACTTTTGTTTTTCTTTGTTATTAATGAAGATATGAATATGGTATGAATGATCATAGTTGGTGGATCATTCCAGACTGTGAAGAGTAAGTTATATTTAGGTTTAAGAAAATATGGAGAAAACTTTTCTATAATAAATGTCTAAATATAATTTTTGTATGATAAACCCTTCTGTGTATTATTCATAGACTACCCTTTTATAAGTTTCGTAAGTTTAATTTCATAAGTTGTTTTCTTAATACATTGCAGTTTTGAATAAATCCAAAGAATGCCAATGCTCCCAAGTTGGATCGAAATGGATGACTCCAGCCAACCTCCTAAGTATTTGTACAGTACAGTACATAAAAATGTCACTGGTGCTAGGTCCCTACCAGAAGATGGTTGCATTAGGTCCTACGTATACAGTATGGTCATTATGAGAAATGGGTTTCAGTGTATTAGTAATATTCCCCTTTCATCTAGGAGGATGGAGGAGATATTAGATACAAAATTGGTCTGTAAATTAGTTACTTGGTAGTGAATATTGCCAGCATCAAGTGGAGTACATTATTGAATGCCTGCTGTACCCTAGAAAGAGACAAAGGTAAGACATTCTTGCCTCTCCTAGGCTCGCGTACAAGGTATACCATGTATCTGTGGGAAGTGAAAATTCTCTTATCATACCAGACGCCCAACTTGAAGGTCTAGCACTGGTGACAGGTTTTTTTTTATGGAGGTTGGGGTAAATTAGATATCACAGATTTTCTTTGCTTGAACCAGGATGGTGGTCCTGTCCAATTGTTGGACCAATATGTTTCATGGGGTGCTAGTAAGATACTATGTTCTTTGATGTGATTTTCTTTACCTTTTCAGCACCGATTCTTCCTAAGGGTAATGAAAAAGACTAAATCTGACTCCTTGCACTCACACCTAGAGGGTTCTTGGTTCTTCCATTATCTCATTGGATCAGAACAACTGAATATGCAAAAGTCAATATCAGTTGGATATATAAGTATGCTTTACTCTTTTGGCGCATGAAAGTCTAAGTGCTCTGCAAGGGTACCCTAGTTCTTTAGGTATCATTGTCTTGGCTTCGCAGGGTAGAGAAGCAGATCTTGGATAGGATCTCGGGGTCAAAGGAAGGAAGTCTTGTTTCATTTTGAGAATGACAGGCATAACTAGACATCGTATGTTGAATATTTGTAACGCTGAGGACAAGACGCTCGAGTATTCTTGCGGTTAGTTCCTACCCGATGCCCGTTCAGATTTATTTTGGTCCCAAAAGGGGGCTTTAATTCTGGAAGAGGAAAGAGACTATTCTTCAGAGCTACTCCTAAGTCTTACCTTTTCCTGCAAAGGAAGGGGTCATAGTACTTCAGTCTAAGGTCTGGTTTAAAGATGTGTGATGATAATTTACTGCATACAGAGAGCTTCCTTCTTAAAGGAATATTTGGAGAGCCACATTGCTGCAGAAGCATCTCTCCTACAATACCACCAACATAATATTTCTAATGGCATGTTGAAGAGGAGCCTCATCAAATCCACATTGAAGAGGATCCTCATCAAATCCACATTGAAGAGGAGCATCATCAAATCCACATTTCAGGGTGTCCCACTTGGTAAGCCGCAAGTGTTATCCCGAATCCACCATTGTCAACAGACTGTTTTACCTAGGTAAACAAGCAGAAACGCTAAATCATCCACAGGTAACTTGTGCCTAGGAAGGTTTCTCTAATTTTTCTGCTGTTCCTAGGACTGTTAGGTATATTGTTAGTTCTACATGAAAGAGTTGAGCGAGTCCTTGTAAGTTCTACATGAAAGAGTTGAGCGAGTCCTATGTAGATTCCCAACAAGAAAAAAGCTTACCTACCTCTCACAAATGTGGTAACCCCAATGGTCCGTCTCAGGGTCCCTAATGATAGAACATGTCTGCCAGAACATTCTTCTAGTATGGATTGCACCATGCTGACAGGTCTTATGTTGTCAGTTGTCCAGGTGATCACCAGCTTGCTATCCGTAAGAAGTCAAACTGTACTCTTTTTCTTAGTCGACGGAAGTTCTATCAGTGCACTTGTCCATCAATAATACCGTGTGTCCTATCAAACTGTTGAAGCTTGCAATGCTACCATTGCTTAGATTTTCCAGTACGTTGATATTTAAGTGTTTGCTCAAGTGAACCCCATCCCGACGTGTTATAGTTTCCAAGGTGTGCCCCAAAAACCGTTGGTGGTGGGATTAGAGTGAAACTCCACAAATAGCTACCAAGAGTGTTTCCTGTTCTATTAAAACCAGGCGGAGAAATTGCTAGCTGTTGACCAGTGACACTGCCATCAACCCTGGAGTAATCGCTGGTGTTGAACAAATTCTCCATCGACCTGGAGGTTGTTGGTCAAACATAAGCAACTGTGCTTCCTTCCTCTGGTCCTTATCTAGCTGGTCATGAGATTGGGATTGCCAACTGAACAATTCTCAGATTGTGGTTAAGGAATACCAGCTATCAAGTCCTGGAGGGAAACTCGATTAGTCTAACTTCTAGAAATCTCTATAGAGTTGAAACCAGAAGATGTGAGCAGTGGACACTCCTTAGTTTTGAGCTTTGAATTGGTAACTAAAGCTCTGAAAACTAGAGGAGGTTCTTCCTGTTGGACTGAATGATGGGTATCTAGATGAATGCATCCTTCAGGCTCACCGAGCGCAGTGTCTTCTTTCCAGAGGGCAGACCTTACGATACATGCCTCTTTTATCTTGGAACTTAGTAGAGGATGGTCTTTTCCTGGGTCATACTCCACAGGAAGAGTTTATTGTTTAGACCTGGAGAACAGTCTTAGAAGACTTTGGGCACATTCATCTCCCTCAGCATTCCTTCAAGGCCAAAAGAATCCTCTTGTAAGCTGGCTGCAGTGTCTGGAAGATCTCTGCCTAAGAATACTTAAGTTTGGACAATAATACATTTCAAGAATATTGAATTCTGGGTGAAGGCAAACATACCGATAGGAGAGCTGTACAAGTTGTATAACCTTTGCAAAAATTTACCGTCAGGATTTTTCTAAAACTAAATCTACAATACAGCTTTTACAAAAATTATAATAATCGAGGCACAGCTTCTTCTCTACATATTGTATTAGGCAATCAATTATGTAACCCACGTCCTGCAGTACCTAACAATATTTCATCTGGAAAATTCATGAGACTGCTAACTTTAATAACAATTTATTGTAGCAAAACACCCAGTACATTAAATTTAGATATAAATGGCCTCGTTTCAGTGTAATAAAATATATATTTCAAAATTTTTAACAAAATACATTTTCTACAATGACTATAATACAAAATCATTGGTACAGAAGCAGAATTGTCTAGTCTCGTCTCTCGCACCTCTAAATCTTATTAAAAATGCCTATATGTCAAAAGATCTACTTTTATGGTCTTGATACTTATATATTTATGCTTCACTTTTTACTTATGCTTAAAAAAATTGGAATGATCATTCAAAACTACTTGCTAAAGGAAATCCTTCACAATAAAATTACTGTAGCTTTCACAAGGTGATAAAAGCTAGACGTTTGGCAAGGAAAGATTAATTTTCTCAAAAAAAAAATGAAGATCCATATCACTTTAGAATTTGTAGGTATAAAGGATTTCCAATTATGAGTTCTAATAGAATTTTCCACCAAAACTAATCTACACAATTACTGATTTGAAGCCTTAATGCTAAAGAAATACTGGTAAAACTCCAATTCTAGTACTAACTTTACGTCTAAGTCAATACTTTAAACATTACAATGCTTGAGATTGTAATGCAATACAAAGGAATACACTAACAACAAATTAAAAAGTGAATATTTCAAAATTTAAGAAGAAATTGTTCAATAGAATAATTTTTTTCCCCCCTTAACACTCCAAAATGTCTTTTAAGTTACTTCTAGTTGAAGAGAAGACAAATATTAACCTGATGCATACTATAATAACAATTACTATAAAATTAACATATAACTTTCAAGTGCTAGTGTTGATAAAGTGACTTTATACAAATTCAGATCAAACGGAGACTCAAATTTAATATTAATCAAAAATAAACTTATTTCTACAAGCCTTGTGGAATTAGATAATGATTGCGCTCACAGACCCAAGTGAGCCAAGACCACAAAGCAAACTGCAGTATACATACATATAAAAGAAGGTGTAGGAACTTTACAAATCATCACATTTCTTGTACTCACAAATAACTTTGAGCATTGGAATGTTGAAAAATATCTAAAAGCATGTTTAATACAAAAATAATGGAAGTGATGTGCTCTTAGTACATGCTGGACGCAGAACACTCTGGTAATGCAAATCATCTATGAAAAGTAGATTGAATGCAATCAAGTTAATGTTAACGAATGAACAATTCATATAAAAATAAACCAACCAAGTTAAAACGTATAAAGTAGATAATCTTAACAAGAGATTATTTTGTGTCGATGTACTTTTCATTTGTAACTGAAAACACATCTTTGTGACAATTGTATGAAATACATTAGAAACCCTACCTAAATATTTGGCTATCAAAATCACAAATCTTTTCCAGTGATGATTATGTAGTCTAGACTAATATCCAGAACAGGAGACTTGATATAAAAATTCTTGTTACCTTGTGCAATATCTTTCCTAAAAAGCCAATCCATTTCTCTTTAAACTATTCAATCCATTTCTCTTTAAACTATTCAATCCATTTCTCTTTAAACTATTCAGAAATCCTTTCCAAGTAAGCTTTAAAGCCATCTTCTTTATACATAACAGCAGCAGCTACTGGATCTTCAGCTTTAGTGATTCCCCTCCCGACGATGATGACGTCGGCACCCTTCTCCAGGACGGCAGTTCGTGGAGTATTGTACTTTGAGGAAAAAAAAGTTGAGCATTGATATTCCTGAATTCCATGTAGCCTCTTCCCACTCAGTTGCATAGTTTATTAATATTTCCTTGCTCCATTTGAAGCCCATCATTTAGAGAGGGTTCTATGAACCGGTCTTTTAAATGCCTCATACAGATAGGAATGTTTTTCTGTCATTTAGTTAAACAAAAAGATATATAATCTATACTACAGAGACTACACTACACTTTACGTACAATATTTCAATCATGGAAAAAAAAAAAAAAAAAACACTATTATTGGCCATGGGAGGAGATTTTCACCAAATGTTTATCGCATCTAAAGAAAGTCTTTTAACTTGTGACAACTTTAAAACAAAATTTAGTACATTTTATGAGGGAAAGGCTTAGTCAAAAATAAGGAGAATTGTTTGATGAACCAAAGATTAATCAAGATGTGAATGGAGATTAAACCAGACAAAAAAAAATTGAGAGGATTTAGAACATAATAGATTAAAAGAAAGAATTGGTTAATATAACCAACTGCGCAAAGGGATGTTTCAGATTGAATTAACTTAGGGACAGTCAAGCCCTTCTTCAAAAATCTCGGTGTTAAAAAGTCTAGTGTGGCTCTATTGACTTTGTCCATCCAAATCAAACACAAAAAGATTAACAATCACTAGACTAAATTATACTGCTGAAAACATTACTATAGTCAATTTCTTTTAGCAAGGCAGATTTGCACCGACTCACAGCGGTGCCCTTTTAGCTCGGAAAAGTTTCCTGATCGCTGATTGGTTGGACAAGATAATTCTAACCAATCAGCGATCAGGAAACTTTTCCGCCGTAAAAGAGCACTGCTGCGAGTCGGTGCAAATCTGCCTCGCTAAAAGAAATTGACTAAAGTGCAAAGAAAGTACTGTATAGATATGGCAACATAGTTTAGAACCCTGGAAGACAATACCATATAGACAAAATACTCAAAGGAAGGTAAATTTACCTGCTGTCCGAGATCATCTCCTTTCTTATTGTACTGAACGCCTGGTGTAAAGATGACAAATCTCGGATTTTCGCTCACACAACTCTGAGATACGAAGCCCACAACAAAGTATTCATTCTTCTCTGCAATTTTTTGACAACCTGAAATGTAATTTCATTGTGAAAAGAAGTATTTCCATAAAGGGGAGAAAAGTGCATGCTAGGTAAAGTACTACAAGGTAATGTTGAATGCAGTACTGCTATGTTTGTTGCCAACATACCATGAAGACTAGTGCCTAACGGAGATATGGTACAGTTGTAATCATACAGTACTGTAGTTGAATGATATATGAAATTTGATCCAGAGAACATTTACAGTTGTATTATGAATGAAGAAGTTAAAAGAGGTTGGACAGCAAGAAAAAAGCAGAGGAGTAGGTTAAACATAAGGCTATAAAAGTGGGGACTACTTGGAAACAATTGTAATCTAATGATCCTTTGGTACTGTAATGCTTACAGTATAGTAAGGTCACTAACCCACAAAGGAGAGTAATCTCAGTACAGAGCTTACACGTGTGTTTTTTCGTTGTGAATATCAATTAATTGTCTGGTAATCTGATGATGTACAATGTCATCATCCGTTCATGTAACATATACAGAAAAGTTATTAAACTTTTAATTGCAATTTTCAGTTTCTTTCTATTATAGGCTGGGAAAAACGTAGAGAGTAGAGGTCCCCTTTTTTGTTTTGGTTTCATTTGTTGATGTCGGCTACCCCCCAAAATTGGGGGAAGTGCCTTGGTGTATGTATGTATTACTCCTTCATTAGTTACGCTATGAAATCTCAACACAAGTGCTGTAAGGCTGAAACATCACGTAATTGCTCCCAGGCCAAAAGTCATGCGTCTGAGAGTGATTTTTCCAAAGCTAGTATCACTGGAAAAGCAATTGCTTGCTATTACATGAAAAGTAATTGATGATTCTCATTGTTTACTTCTTTAGTTTCATAAAAACCATCACAACAGTTACTAATCTAGTCATGAATAAATTGAGCAGTTATTATATAATCTAATTTCGCAAAACTATCCAGGAACGTACTCTACACTGATCACATGACCTCTGAGAAAGAGATTCGATTACACTTCCTACCTGAATTTAGAGATTTTCTTTTATGAGGCACAATGATTGAATAAAGACTGGTTACTAAATCACAATCCAAGATGAGGCCAGGTTATCAATTATTATTGCACAAATTAGCACATATCTGTGTGAATGTTTGGCAATGGGGTGTGCAGACCTGGAATTACCATTATTAAGGGAGAATTCACTGGACTTCTGAATCTTAACAAAGGAAGCATGTAGTGTCAAGAGCTTATGAAGCTTCACCACTTTATCAAAACATGGGTGAACTTGTGTGTTGGCCATAGGTGGAGGCATGTCATTATTGTTGTGATTCCAGCTATAATCAACTAGCCTAGTCTTTCCCGACTTCTCCCTTGAACTAAGAACAAAATTCCTTTTCTGTTTAGAACTGTTAACTTGATTTGTAACTGTTTAAACATACTTTTCCACGAGTGCTACCGAGACACTCTACACAATGATTATTTAAATCACAGTGTTACCCCAGACACAATACAGAAAGGAAATGCGGATCATGTTCTCTCAGAAATAATGCCTGTGCACATTCCAGGGAATAATTGCTAACAAAACCAAGGGATATTGTGCAATATTTGATCTGGAGAATGTGTAATTGCGGCCTATTGCCAGACATTACTTTAAAGACAGGAAACATCTAAAGTGGCATTTCTAGGCTTCTTACCACTTACTGCTAGAAGGTTTCATTCCTTTGTTAAAGGCTTGTACTTATTAAAAGCGATAGAAAACAGGAAAATCTTAAAATCACAAAAAAAAGTTTTGGAGAAGTATGAACATCAGGGGAGGCTCATAGAAATATTAATGCTCTTTAATTGAATAAAGAACTTGAAATCTTAAAAATAAAATTAAATAGGAATATAACAAAAGGACACCAGGAAATACTCTACTACAGCATTGCATTCATGTGGCAGTAAAAGTAGTTCACACACTGCTGATGAAAATCATGATGGCATGATTTAATAAATGATGACTACTATCCTCTATGTAATTAAAAATAATTTACAGTAATGTAACATCAACATAGCCTTAACAATCATGCAATTAGTAATTAATAAGATTACACAAACAATTACTAATTAGTCCAGTGGAGACAAATCATAAACCAACTGCTTAAGGTCACATAATCAGTCTTAACATTTACAACATAGGAAGACTTACCATTAACATACTCCTGGGTAGTAAGAGCACCTGTGGAGCTCATTTGAGACACCAGAACACAGCCACGAGGTTTCCCACTGGTGCCCGACATCAAACCTAAAATTTGAAAACAACAAATTTTGATACCTTGAATAAGGTCAGATGCAGTCCTAACATTAGTATACAAAGTAGATTAAAAATGACATTATCTGAAGCATTGACAAAGGAGTAAGCACTATTACAGTACAGTATATTACTAGCCAAGCTATAAGCCTAACTAGCAGCTCTTCTAGGAGAAGGGCACTCCAAAATCAAACCATTGTTCTCTAGTCTTGGGTAGTGCCATAGCCTCTGTACCAAGGTCTACCACTATTTTAGGTTAGAGTTCTCTTGCTTGAGGGTTCACTCTGGCACACTGTTCTATCTAATTTCTCTTCTTCTTTTGTTAAAGTATGTTATTTTCCTTAGTAAAATAAATTTTTGAATATACTTACCCGATGATCATGTAGCTGTCAACTCTGTTGCCCGACAGAAATCTAAGGTCGGGATACGCCAGCGATCGCTATACAGGTGGGGGTGTACACAACAGCGCCATCTGTGAGCAGGTACTCAAGTACTTCTTGTCAACAAGAACTCAATTTTCTCCTCGGTCCACTGGTTCTCTATGGGGAGGAAGGGAGGGTCCTTAAATTCATGATCATCGGGTAAGTATATTCAAAAATCTATTTTACTAAGGAAAATAACATTTTTCAATATTAATCTTACCCGATGATCATGTAGCTGATTCACACCCAGGGTGGTGGGTGGAGACCAGCATACATGTTAACATTAGAAGCTAAGTATCCCGTATCTCATTTTAGCAGTTATTCAAAATAACAAACATAAAATAAATAAGTACCTGGTAAGGAAGTCGACTTGAACCATTACTCTGCCTTTTTAAGTACGTCTTCCTTACTGAGCCTAGCGATCCTCTTAGGATGCTGAGCGACTCCTAGGTGCTGAAGTATGAAGGGCTGCAACCCATACTAAAGGACCTCATCACAACCTCTAATCTAGGCGCTTCTCAAGAAAGAATTTGACCACCCGCCAAATCAACCAGGATGCGGAAGGCTTCTTAGCCTTCCGGACAACCCAAAAATATTTCAAGAGAAAGATTAAAAAGGTTCTGGAATTAGGGAATTGTAGTGGTGGAGCCCCCACCACTACTGCACTCGTTGCTACGAATGGTCCCAGAGAGTAGCAGTTCTCCTAAAGAGACTGGACATTCTTAAGATAAAAGACGCGAACACTGATTAGCTTTTCCAAAAGGTTGCGTCGAATATATTTTGCAGAGATCTATTTTGTTTAAAGGTCACGGAAGTTGTGACAGCTCTAACTTCGTGTGTCCTTACCTTCAGCCAAGCTTGGTCTTCCTCATTCAGAAGGGAATGAGCTTCTCGTATTAACAGTCTGAAAATAATAGGATAAAGAATTCTCTGACATAGGCAAAGATGAATTCTTAACTGAACACCATAAAGCTTCAGACGGGCCTCGTAAAGGTTTTTAAAATAGAACTTAAGAGCTCTTACAGGACATAATACTCTTTCTAGTTCATTTCCAACCATACGATAAGTTTGGAATATCGAACGATATTGGTCAAGGCCGAGAAGGCAGCTCGTGTTTGGCTAGAAAACCAAGATGTAGAACATGTAGCCGTTTCGGATGAAAATCCGATGTTCTTGCTGAAGGCATGAATCTCACTGACTCTTTTAGCTGTGGTTAAGCATATCAGGAAAAGAGTCTTAAAGGTGAGATCTTTCAGGGAGGCTGATTGAAGTGGTTCGAACCTGTCTAACATAAGGAATCTTAGAACCACGTCTAAATTCCAACCAGGTGTAACCAAACGACGCTCCTTCGTGGTCTCAAAAGACTTAAGGAGGTCCTGTAGATCTTTATTGTTGGAAAGATCTATGCCTCTGTGACGGAAGACTGATGCCAACATGCTTCTGTAACCCTTGAAAGTGGGAGCTGAAAGAGATCGCTCTTTCCTCAGATATAAGAGGAAGTCAGCTATTTGAGTTACAGAGGTACTGGTCGAGGATACGGATACTGACTTGCACCAGTTTCGGAAGATTTCCCACTTCGATTGGTAGACTCTAAGGGTGGATGTTCTCCTTGCTCTAACAATCGCTCTGGTTGCCTCCTTCGAAAAACCTCTAGTTCTCGAGAGTCTTTCGATACTCTGAAGGCAGTGAGACGAAGAGCGTGGAGGCCTTGGAGTACCTTCTTACGCGTGGCAGACGTAGCAGGTCCACCCTTAGGGGAAGAGTTCTGGGAACGTCTACTAGCCATCGAAGTACCTCGGTAAGTTATTCTCTCGCGGGCCAGAGGGAAGCAACTAGTGTCAACTTTGTCCCATCGTGAGAGGCGAACTTCTGCAGTACCTTGTTGACAATCTAGAACGGAGGGAATGCATATAGATCTAGATGAGACTAATCTAGTAGAAAGGCATCTAAAAGAACCACTGCTGGGTCCGGGATAGGTGAGCAAAGTATTGAGAGCCTCTTGGACATCGAGGTTGCGAAGAGATCTATGGTTGGCTGGCCCCAGGTGACCCAAAGTCTCTTGCATACATCTTTGTGGAGGGTCCAATATGTCGGAATTATTGTCCCTTCCTACTGAGACAATCTGCTAAGACATTCAAGTTGCCTTGGAAGAAACTTGTTACTAGTGAAAAGTCTAGACCTGTTGAACAGGAGAGGAGGTCACTTGCGAACTCGCACCATGTCAGAGAGTAGGTCCCTCCTTGCTAGGAGATGAACATCAAAGCAGGGAGTTGTCCATGTTCACCTCCACTACTTTGCCTTGAAGGAGAGACCTGAAGCTTTTCCAGGACAGACGTACTGCCAGAAGCTTCTTGCAGTCAAAATGCATTGTCCTTTGACTCGAGTTCCATAATCCCGAGCATTCCCTACCGCCTAAGGTCGCACCCCAGCCTACGTCCGATGCGTCTGAGAAGAGAACGTGGTTGGGAGTCTGAACAGTCAGGGGAAGACCCTATAAAAGGTTGATAAAGTCCTTTCATCAAGTCAGACCAGACTTATCTTCCGGAAACCGGGATCGAGACCGCTTCTAGCGTCTTGACCTTTTCCAGTGAAGAGCTAGATGAAACCGAAGAGGACGGAGGTGTAGTCTTCCAAGTGACACCAATTGAACCACGGATGACAGTGTCCTAACCAGACTCATCCACAGCCTGACAGGGCCGTGTTCCTTCTTCAGCATCTTCTGGATGGATAGCAGGGCTGGGGGTTGATCGTCTTGTTCAGCCATGTCCTCATCAGAGGGTTCCTCATCCGAAACTGATGAGGAAACGGCAACGGAGTGGGCAACGTCTGACTCGCTGAATCCGGTCGCACTGGTGGATGCGTGACGGAGCCGGACACAAGATCATGGTACTGCTGCACAGTCTGTGAACTGTCAACCATGGGGATGCGAGGAAGTACAGCGACAACCCAAAACTGTCTAGACTGTCTGGGTAGTGCAGACAACCCCTTATCGGGTTGCTGAGGTTGCCGCACTGCGTCACAACAAGTCACCTCTGCTGGTTGTTGAACGTCTTCCCAGTGACACACTGAACGTCCACAACCACCTCCGAGAGTAGCTTAACGTCAACGTGCGACTGGCAACCCACACTGGGTCGCACCGGTGGAGGAACCATCTCAACTGGCGGACGTGAGTAGGATACCTCAGCGTCAACAGGGCGTACAACCAACCGGTAGGAAGGTCGTTGGCAAGAAGGTTCTTCTCCGTAAAAAATCCTCTATCAAGGACTAAGCTTGGACTGCATGTCTTGCAACAAAGCCCAAGGTCTATGGGAGCAGGTGTGGCAACAGACGGGGTTAGCGACTGAAGCGGAACCATTTACCCTCCCTGGAAGCATGTTATGCTTTAATTAAAGTCCATAGGAGGCTAAGCAGCTTAAGGCTCCTCTCCAAATGACAGTCCTCAAGGGAATATCAGAAGGAGGGAGAACAGCACTTTCTCATCTACAGGAACCATGTCCGAGAAAAGCTAGGTTATCTCAGTGAGGGTTTCACTGGTGCATAAGCAGCAGACCAGAAGGCAACGTTATGAAACTGCTTGACAGTCTGTGAACTGTCAAAAACTGAACTGTCAACCCCAACAGGTGCGTGAGGACATACAGCACTGGTGTATTAGTAGCACACCAGAAGGCAATGTCATGTAACTGTAAGACAGTCTGTGAGTTGGCAACAACCAAAGCTGTGTGGGGAAGCCTCAACTCCTGACTGACTAGTTTGCTGCGGGCGAGTGGCGGTAACCACAGTGTGTTGGTGAGGCTGACACACCGTGTCAAAACACGGCAGCTTGTGGTAGCTCACGCACGGCAACGGAGAGCTCCGTGTGTCTGTGGGAGTCAGCATGCGTCTGGCAGGGTCGACTGCGCATGGGTGGAGGAGCTCTCACAACAAGAGTGTGGGAGCAGGCAGCCATGCCGGGCGCACAACCGTGGCAGGCTGTAGGCCAACGGGTGCATCGTCAACCTTCTCCGCAGTCGGAGTGTGGGAGCTGGCAACAACAAAAGCGGAGTGCTGGTGCGTGGGAGGGACTGCCGTGGGTTGCGGAGCATGCCGCATTGTGGCAAAACACGGCAGCTTGACAGCACCTTCCCACTGCTGATGCGGTAGCTCACGCATGTCAACGGAGGGTGCAGCATGAACATGCGTCTGGCAGGGTCGACTGCGCATCGGTGGTGGAGCTCTCACAGGTGGAGTGTGGGAGCAGGCAGCCGCAGTATCTGCTGAACGCACAACCGTGGCAGGTTGTAGGTTAACAGGTGCAGTGTCAACCTTCTCAGCACGATACTCCTGCATGAAGGAAGCAAGCTGAGACTGCATATCTGCAGCATGGACCACTAGGGTCTATAAAAGACGGCAACAAACGGAGCTACTGTCCGTTGTGACTGAGGGTCTAAAACAGCTGGTGCGGCAACAGACGGAGTTACTGCCTGTTGCGGTACCACCTTGCCTCTCTCGGAAGGTGTGCAGTCGTCGAAGACTGCAGCGAGTCCGAACTGACCCAGTGGCTACACCTAGGCCGTTGGACTTGCGCGGAAGGGACCGACTTGCACTTAAAAGCTGCAAGATTTGGTCCATGGTTTCTGCGAGAAACCTCTTCCGCAGACGAGGAATAAATGGGCTCTCTCGTCTTAGTGTGGGTGGGGTGATCACGTCGGCAACGTGTGTAGATACACCCGAAACCACGGAGGGAAACGTCTGTTCGTCGATCAAGGCCTGTGGAACCCATAAGTCCTTCGACATTACTTCTCCCCTGGGCTTGGGAGCTTGTAAGAGGTATCGGACTAGGTGAACAACTGGCACGAACAGACGAACCCTCGAACGCAACACTGTAACACTTTGCGCATATCACTTTATCACTTTTGATTTTCTGTTTGCACTTATTTCACTGAACTCGAAACTTTAAGTGATTTGTACCTGAAACACGCAATCCTATCCTTCATTAAAAGGTAGTAATTGCGAAAACAGTTTTACAATGCAACAGAAAAACATAATGAAAGATAAAGAATTCAGTGGCTGGAAAAGAGACTAAACACTAGATCAAATAAACTACGTTTAAAATCTCTCACCGCATAAAGCCTGGGAACAAGAATAAAACTCTAGAAACGTTTTACCTTCTTCCCCTATAGCGACTAGGGAGAAGAGTAAAAAAAAACGAGAACAACGTTACCCGCTTGAACGAAACGTTTATTCTCCTCTCTCTCCCTCCGTCTCTATCTCTCTCTCTCTCTCTTGACTTAGAACCTGAGAGATGAGCCCAATTATATATCGTTAAAACATATTATTTGTTAAAGGAAAAAAACTGAAAGGTTTCCCAAATAAAAAGTTCCTTTATTAGAATTAAAACCATTTAAGCTAAGAAAGAATGAACGAAACGCTAGAATCGGTTTACTCTTACTGCAACGTGAAACCGTGAAATACTCTCTCTCTATCGTAACGATAGAGCGCATGTTGAACGTTCTGAACGTCAACAACTGCGGAGACTAAACTAAACGTTAGTTCATCTTTGAAAACAGTACGAGACTATCAAAGAAATTCTTTCAAAAACATTAAAATTAAAAAAAAAGTACAAATTCTTAAAAGGAAATACGATATGACGGGCTCAATGTTAATTAACTTCGGTTCCAAGTAAGGACCGCCTACTATTAGGAAAGGTCGCATATAAACAAACATAAAAATTAATTTTTTATAAGTTTATAATAAATGGAAAGTTAATCGAAGAGGCCTATAAATGGCGGAGAGATATAAAATAAATAGATCTATAACTTGTTAAGCAAAATTACCAAAAACCTAAACACACTTCCGTCTAAGGGAAGGGTCGGTCATTTAAAAGTGAAAGAGAGTCCATACTCTCTTCGTCACCAACACTTCCGTCTAAGGGAAGGGTCGGCCATTTAAAAGTGAAAGAGAGTCCATACTCTCTTCGTCACCATAATTAAATCTATCCAAAACGAGTTCAAGTTTTGAAATGAAGATAAAACCCCTGCATAGCGAAAGCTCAAAACTGGAATAGTGTACTTCACCAAAACGTTGTGAAAACAAATCCAGTTAGGGACGGCGTATTTAGTAGGTCTTGCCTGTGGCACGACAGAGGAAAAATTGAGTTCTTGTTGACAAGAAGTACTTGAGTACCTGCTCACAGATGGCGCTGTTGTGTACACCCCCACCTGTATAGCGATCGCTGGCGTATCCCGACCTTAGATTTCTGTCGGGCAACAGAGTTGACAGCTACATGATCATCGGGTAAGATTAATATTGAAAATTTTAGGGTTTATATAGGAAATATTTATTTTAATGTTATTGTTCTTAAAATATTTTTTTCCTCGTTTCTTTTCCTCACTGAGCTATTTTCCCTGTTGGGGCCCTGGGCTTATAGCATCCTACTTTTCCAACTAGGGTTGTAGCTTAGCAAGTAATAACAATAATAATAATAATAATAGGAAAGGCAAAATGCAACAAGTCCAAGGGCTCTAACAACGAAAGCAACCCAGTGAGGAAAGGAAATAGAGAAGTAGCGAGCAAACTATAAATAAGAAACCATAAGAAAAAAGTATGATAACATATATTGTATTAGGATCAGTAAGAGCATTAAATGCATTGAGTAATGTATAAACTATGAAATGAAACCTATGCAATAAGTTTGACCTAAAGTTCCAATGATTCAACCATCAGAATAGTTAGATAATTTCACAATCTCTTCACAGATGGAATTGAACATCTAAAATACAGTGTTGTATTGAGTCTTATGATGATGAAAACAAGACTAATAAAATTTACTGCATATCTATTTCTGTACTACATGCTGAATGGTAGAGTCTTGGAAGACTTAAAAGCAAGGGATAGTCAGAATTATGAAATATATTATGCAACAAGAACAAGGAATTAAGTGAATGTCTCACCCAGAGATTAATATGCAGATCAGGAATAAGGAATTTAAAAGACTACAAGTTTTTGTCCAACAAATTAAGATGAGTCAGCAGCTGAAGACCAGACAAAAGCAACCTTCCAGTTTGCTATTCTAAACCTTTCCTTTCTGTTTTTATTAGTAAGTTTGATATTCTAACTCCAATCCATATTCACATACATGTTTCCCTCGTCTTCTGTCTATCCTCTACAGGAGCCTGAAGTCATAGTATATCTCATACTGTGTCTGTCTTTCCAGTCACATCTGCTGCCTTTGTGTTCAAGTAATTGATTTCTTTAGTTAGCTAATACTATTATTCTATTTCTACAGTGCCCATTTTTCACATACTTACTAAACTTAAAAGTTAATTTTACCTATGAATACTGCCAAGACATAATCACTTGCGGCCATGAAAAAAAGAGTAAAATGTAGGAGAAGTCCTCTGTTTTTCTTACAAGAATAATAAAAACTTACCTTTAATTATTCCATCACCTGGAAGGCCATGAGCCGTCACCAAATCAGCCCAGTCGACAATGTTGTACATTCCCTCAACATACTGGTTGGCTACAGTGTTTCCGATGTCACCAAACTTTCTGTAATAAAAGAAATAAGGGGAATACTGTACTATTACTTCATTTGAAATAGTTAATAGCAATAAAAGCCCCAAGGAAGGAAAACTAAGCTAAGGATTGTTACAGAAGGAAGAACTATCCAGTTATGGGTTAAAACATGAGCAAAAATTTATAAAATTGCCAAGAGCACAAAGATTGTATCCAGACTACAGAATAAATCATAAAAAGCTATTTCCCATAATCTTCATGAATGCCAGTGCATTACAGTAATCTTTAAAGAATTACTACTGTATATACAGTAAAGATAAATTTTACAAAAAAAAAGGCTAGAATTTTGTAATTCTAAAACACTATCTACATAAGCTTCAGACTTACACTAATGAAATATAAGTACTACAGTACTCCCTATACAGGTACCAATAATTCAACAACACCTAAGACAATATATTATGGGCTAAAGCTTACTTTTGAAGTGAGTTAAAGAAACAAAAAACCTGTTCCATAAAAAGTGAGGACTTTTAGAAGTAACTAACCTGTCTTCAAATATCAAGAAGTTATGTTTGACAGACAGATTCTTCAAGTTTTCCACCGTATCTTTGCTGAAATCGGTGAGGATATCTATGTGCGTCTTCAACAGGCAGATGTGAGGTCCAAGCTGAAAAGGAATATAAAAAAAAGTGGTTTTCAGCAAATACATTGTATTCTCACTTGTTAAAGAGAAGACAAAAATCTTCTCAAAGCCCTTCAATACGTTATTATATGTCATGAGGTTTCATCCCCATATGATGTATCAAAACCCCAGGAATTTTCTTATATATTTGTATGAAAATTTTATAAAATATTCAAAACTTTATATGAAAAATATAGAAATTTATTTGGATCTAACTAAATTCTTAAATTCCTAGATAATTTTTTGCCAAGAGGAGTTAAAAATTTATATGAAGAAGTTTCCTAAGGTTTGGTAAGGCTACACAAATTTTCAAACATTTCACAGGACTGTAAATTATATTACTATAATTTATATGCTTGTATAGTAAAATAAAATATTTTTGTGCACTTGAAAACTTTGTACAGTAGTAATGTATATTTACATTGGTATTACTAGCTAAGCTACAACCCTAGTTGGAAAAGCAGAATGCTATAAGCCCAAGGGTTCCAACAGGGAAAATAGCCTAACCTAGTGAGAAAAGGTAATACGGAAACATAGAATAGTATGGCCAAGTGTACCCTCAATCAAGATAACTGTATATAGGTGACTTGGAAAAACCAGAAGGTACAGATTTTTAAAGATAATCCAATATTGTTTTTCCTGTAAAAGTGTACCTTGTAACAATGTAACAGCTGAAAAACCATTACCATCACAATGAACGCCATCTACTGTAATCACAAAACAAGACTAAACTCAAAGCAACAATAATTTTCTTATCAGGATCTGAACTTTGAAACACACCTTCTCTGCCAAGGCCAAAAGCTCGTCCGACTTTGTCACGTCTGCTGCCACGCAAAGGTTGGACTTCTTAGCAATCATGATTTCAAACAGCTTCTTCGTCAGTGGCTGACTAGTCGTTGCCATTCGCGACTCCAGGGAGCATTTCTTTCTGTCCATTACATCTGTACCTACAACATTGTTTAGTTATGTCAAGAGTTTCCTCACAAAAAGTTTATTATTTATCAATTTCTAAAGAGAACTCCTATCAGATTGAAAAAGGCAAATCAGACAATGACTAGGTTAAGTAAAATTTGGTAATAATATAGTCTGAAATTACATATAAAATTCAGACTATATACAGTATCAGTTTAGATAGCTCAGTGTTACTCCATGGACATGAGTCATGGTATGACAATGAAACAATCTCCAATAGAGTTTGTAGATTTGAGAACAAAGCCCTCAGAAGAATATTGGGAGTTATATGGTAGGAGAGGATTAGAAATGAAACTTTAGAGAGAGATTACTTGAGTGCTATATGTGGATGAGATCATAATGAGGGGTAGATGGAAATGGTTTGGGCATGCTCTTCGAACTCCCCAAGAGAGATTACTTCACCAAACGTTCAGCTGGGCTCCACAAGGCACTAGTAGAGTTGGAAGACCCAGGCCTACATGACTGAAAACTATGAAGTGCAAAGTAGATGATGAATGGAGAAGTATTGAATTAAAAGTTCAAGATAGAGATGAGTGGCGAAATCTAACCGAAGCCCTTTGCGTCAATATGCATAATTGGAGATGATACTTTTTGTGTCCCTGATACCTCTTGTGAGGGTGACTATGGGGCAAAGTCTCAGTACTCTCAGATTCCTATGACCTTTCTACAAAAATGCATATAAAAAGTACTCTCTCACAACAGCTATAGATCTATATCACATTATGGTAAACCACACGAAATCAACGTTCACTTATTGACTAATCTAGCAAGACATGGAAGCAACTAAAATGGACAAGAAAACAAAAAGCTCACCATTATTGCATGTTGTTTTCTTCTTCGAGACAATGGATGTAGCAGTATGGGATCTGACAAACTCCAGGACAGAATCGGAAACTTCCTCTGTCACGCAGCCTTGTTTGAGTAAAATGGACATCATCTGTTGCATGTGATTAAGAAATAAGTGTGACTTAGTCCAGAGGAAATTTCAGGGCCTATGTAGCTTAAGGACAAATTTTGATTTGCTGTATTATTGTTTTGAATTATCATCATTTACACCCAACTTGCAGATAGGGGTTTGTATGTTTCAAATAATTTTTGGGGACATCACACACCAAATCCTCCGGACACATAACTTTTACATATTATATTACATATATATCTAATACATTTATACCCTGAACTATACAGGTCTACTGCAATCTGATATTGAAAATATACATCAGGTGTTTTGGGTGAGCAATAATTCGGGTGGGGGGGGACAACTGAAAGAAAACAACGAGATTTATGTAGTCATAAAAGAAAGTCTAGCCACAGTAACATTGCTTTGAAACACGTCTATAAATGGTATATTTCTTGAACAGATAATCTGACTAAATGAAAAAGAAATATACAACACCAACTTCAATTTTACTCACCTCTGTCATTGAAATGACAGATACGACATTGATATCCATGGACTTGAGATTGGCTGCACCTCCTTGCTCTCTGTCTAGGAACACGAGTGCATCTTTGACATCGAGTTCTAGTTCTCTTAATGTCTGGAAGACCACAGAGTAAAAGCTGTAATTTCACCTACTATATTTTAATATACAAATGAAGAATAACAAATATAAATGATATGTACAAAAATTAAGATTTATTCATAAATTACTGTTTTTAAATGTTCTTTACTGTACAAGGTCACTTGGAAGGATAGGATTTGAAATGACAAATTTGGAAGCAATTTGTATTTTTTCTAACTATACAAACCAGAGCCCTTTACATAAGATAGATAACAGCAAAGTTGACGTAGTCTACACAACCGTAAAAATTTATAACGAGGCGCAAACAACCAACAGGTAGAAAAGCACTGCTGGCATAGTGACAAACCACTTTGATTGCAGCTGGGACTTTCTAGGAGGTTGGTGATGGCAGGCAAGTATGAGAAATATGAGTAAAAGACTCAAATTTGTATAGTTAGGGAAAATGCAAACCTCTTCCATATTTGTCATTTGTTCCGCTACATATACAAACCCTCGTCTGTTACATAGAAGACTCATCCCTAGGAGGGAGGAAGCCCCCATTCCATCTGGCCAAAATCTTACATCCTCATATGATACGTAGCAGACAGAGTGAAGGATCTTTACACATTGTGTAACAATGATCTAGCAATACTAGCAGGCACATGGCCCGGGCAACAAAGGGTCATGAGCAGAATTACACTTATAACTTTAGGCATCCTTACGTAATGGGTTTGACATACCTTTGGCACTCCTATATTGATTGGTTGACTTAGTTACATCACACTTCCCCTCGCAAGGAGTGAGAGGACGACACTTCTATAACATGATATAGAATAGCTACATGCTTACCTGCAGACAGAATAGATCTAGGTGACAGAATACTGGATACTGTGCCACAAAAGAGTGGAAGGTAAACGAAAAGAAAAGGTCGGTTCTTACTTTCACCCCAGACGAACTCATAACCTTTGTTTTGGAGCTGAAGGTCCTGTGAGAAGAGCTAAGGTAGTTATACCACTTTTTGTGCAGCTGCAACAGGTCCTAGCTAGAACATATCTAGGTAGTGGGCTGTGAAAGTAGTTTGATGTTTCTGGACATCTGCTTGAAGGACCTACACCACAGATTCTTTCTGAACGCTAGGGTTGTACTGATACCCTTAACATCATGCGCTTTGACTCATGTCCTAATTAAAGAGGAAGGTGACGAGGGACTAAGCGTGCGGTTTATAACCTCTCAGATCCAAGCAGAAGTCATATTCTTGGTCACCACCTTTACTCTTCCAGTACTTATGAAGAGATTGTGAATGGGAGGACAAGCTGTGTGCGTTTTCTTGAGGAAGTGCCAAGCACTTTCACAAGACACAAAAGCAACTGATCAGGATCATCAGTTACTTCTTTAAGGCTAGAGATCTGAAAAGAAGAGAACCTGGAATTGATTATCAACAGGGTCTGGGTGTTAGCAATACACTCAGGAAAGGAGAGTGAACCCTACCCCCAGGCAAGTCCATCTCTCTGGCATCCTCACCATAGGCATACAAAAACACGCTTAAAAAATTAAGTAAGCCAGTACTCCAGTAGTGAGACCATCCATTGACACCAATGGCTGAAATCACGAACGTTTGTCAGCAAGCCAACAGGGGCGTCAGTACTTTCCCCGCCCGGAATGGGACTTGGAAGTGTGAGCCATCCTGTCCTGTGAGGAGCGAGACCTAGTAGTCTGCTGCTTCTTATCTCATGCTGAAAGAGATGTAGAAGCAGGCTATTTCCTGTCCCTTGAGGGAAAAGCTCGGGATCTCTCTCATGGTGAGCAACATAGAGATAATCATGTCCATGGAGATCCAGACTAAGTGGTTAGGTCATTTGACGATTGTGCGCATGTCAATTATGTGTGTGCTGCTTGCTTCTAATGAGGAGAACAAGCAGGTGAGCATTTCTCCTTCTCCCTTTGCTGGACACATCATTCACGATTAGAAAAACTGAAAATGTTACTGCCTCCTCACATCTTCGAAGGGCAGTCAACAAGTAGAGCATACTGAAAATTTTTGGTATGTACCACTCCTCTTTCTAGGAGGAAAAACACAGAGAGAGAGAGAGAGAGAGAGAGAGAGAGAGAGAGAGAGAGAGAGAGAGAGAGAGAGAGAGATGGGGGGGGGAGAAATAGGGCAGCGCCCCGATAGTGCATATGTTCAGTCTTAACGAGAGTTGTTAGAACTGATGTTTCTTTCCACAAAAGGATAACTCTCAGAACTCACTCACTACTGGCACAAGAACTGGGCACTCCCTAGGGTTGTGTGCGCCAATGTTTCTACCACTAAGGGACAACTCTTATGACTCCTACAAAACAGGTTACTGGGACTCTACCATGGGGAAATAACTGGTAGAAGATACGCAAACATAACTCTACCGATCATACTTCAGTGAAGATGCAGCGAGAAGAGAGGAGAACTAGAAGTTCATCTCTGAAGCTGTGTTGCCAAAGATGACAATCTCAGAGGGAAGAGAACACAACAACCAGATGTACTCTTCTTCCGACGGAGCGCCACCGAAATCCAAGGCAAACTCCGTTAGGATCATGTAGTCGTGTTCGATGTCAGACACACAAGGGATAGGGCAACAAACATGCCACATGACAGGAACGAGAACGTTGGATACTAGCAGGTAACCAGGTAACTGCAACGTACAGTTAACAGAATCGCTGCCTATTCTTACTTCCAAAATCCTTCGAACATGACAAAGAAAAAGCTAAAGATTAAAGCAACTAGATGCAGACCCCAAATAATACATCAGTATCCACAGGCAGCCAAAGTCAAAGTGGAGGTTGCTATACAAGTCAAGTGAGCTGAGCTTCCCCACTACCTGGCAACCAACTATTTTTGCCTAATTAAAAGTCTAACAGCTGGTTCAAGTTTGTTGAAGACACACTCCCATTGAAGGTAAATGGTTTGTATTACATGTAGAAACAAACTTATCCGTCTCTCAGAAAGTTGGATACAGTATTGTTATTAAGTCTTTAATATGACAAATTCGAAGATAATTTGTATTTTTCCTAACCATACAAACCTTAGCTATTTACAAAGGGTTATTACTTTTAGCGTAGCTGAAATGGCGAGCCATTAGAATTTAACGAGGGTGTATTACCCCCGCGCTAGTTAGCGGGGGGGGGGGGTAGGGGAGTGGTAGCTAGCTACCCCTCCTCCCCCTCACACACAGGTGAATACTCACTTTCACTTAGAGGTAGGACTTGTCTTGGGGGACAGGGCTGGCGGGCAAATATGTGTAAATAGCTAAGGTTTGTATGGCTAGGAAAAATACAAATAATCTTCGAATTTGTCATTTGTTCCGTAACCGAAATACAAACCACGCTATTTACAAAGGGTGACTTATCCCTTAGGAAGGGTGGAAAGTCCCCAGCCACACTGGCTTTGGCTTTATCCGGGGACTCAGAATCCGAGTGAGTCGCACTCGAGAAAAGGAGTCCCTGCACCTCACAAGTTCCTTGCTCCGCAAGGAACCATGTGGCCTACGTAAGCTTGTGTGTGAAGGAAGAAGTGTGACTCGTCCTAGGCAGTTGACCTGGGGTTCCAGAAGGAACTCTGGGTTAGGACGTTCCCAATACCACCTCGTCAGGGTATGGGGGACGCGACAGTATTGACTCAATACTCGGAACACAAGGAAGCATGGTTTACCTGCAGAGGTTCGAGGTCAGCTATGCAGAGACCAGGATTCTGCTTCCCCGTAGAGGGGATGATGAAGAAAGAAGTAAGGGCCAGACATACTTCTTTCGTTCATGCAGACTAAAACCTGATAACAATGCCTTCAACCTTCTGCTACCTGTTCAAAAGGGAGCCTGAGGTTAGACCAGCTGTTGTGTAGCCACCACAGAGTGATAGAAAACGTATCGAGACTCCTGTGGGTCACGCCCTGCAGGAAGCGGGCTGCGAAGGTCATCAGACGCTTCCAGACTCCAGCTTGTAGCACCTGCGTCACAGAGTAGTATTACTCGAAGGCGAGGGACGTTGCGATGTATCCAACATCGTGCTGTAGGGCGACGTGACGGGGGAGGGTCTGAAGACAGGACGAGATGAATGTCCTTGAGTCCGGGCTGAAGAGGTATACTGGTGACTCTCCCCCCATGTCCTCCTTGTGTTCCCAAATCGGCTGCAACTGAGGACAAACTGCAGCTGTTCCCAGCGCTAACCTCTCGATTCCTTACTGGCAAGAAAGAGAAGGTCTTGGGACATCAGACACAGAATGGAGACTCGAAATCTTGAATGAATCGGACCGAAGGGCCGGGACCCTCAGATTCTGAGTCTAGCCAACAACTCAGGAGCGAGCCTGAATGTTGCCTTCCCCTCTTCCTTAGAAAGGGGGGAGTAGTAAGAGACCAAGAAGATTGCTTACACACTGGTCGTGGCCAGAGTGAGCAGAAGACCCAAGGCGGAATACAATCCGAGGCCTGTCGTAAAAGGGTCTTGAGAAGATCTCTTAAAGGACTAAAAAGTCCGAGCCATGCTCCAAGTTGGAGGTCTTCCTCCGACTAGGGCAGGGACGATCGTAGCTTCGCATGAGCGAGGATAGATCCAGCGGGCAGGAAAAAGTTATTCCTTTAAGCCTGAAGGTCAGGGAAAGGCTGAGCGACAGGCTTCATTGCCGAGAGCGGGAAGGAGTTTCCTCCCGCCGAAAGGCAATAAGACCGTTATTGCTGGAGAAGAGGTATATCTCCCACGGCACCAACCACCTCAGACTCTTCACTTTGCCTGGGAGACCCCTGTGGATGACTATCGCAGATGACGCGACCTCCGTACCGCGACTGTAGCGGGTTGTCTCTTCTAGAGGAGGAAGCGTAGTGTCTCCAGGCATGAAGCCGAAGCGACGCCCCGGTTCGGGAGAGATGTCGCAGTGTGGTTGCTTGAGTAGTCTGCGCCGTGGGAGAAGCTCTCCCGGGAGTTCCGTCAGGGGAAGCAGAGGGTCCAGAAACCGTTCTGCGCGTAGTCCCAGTGGAGCTCTCCCATTGAAAGGTTGACAGACAACCTGGTCTTGTTGAGGCCCATTGTCCGCAGACAAAAGGGAGGGAAGACGCAGGCGTCGAAGTTGTCCCACCATCACCGGAATGCATCTTGCCAGTGTCTCGGGGTCTGAGACTGGGGGGAAGACTAGCGGAAGCTTGAGGTTCCAAGCTGTCGCGATCAGGTCCCCCAGACCAGCACTTGCTGGTTACCCAAGGTCAAAGACCCCTAGGTACACTCTCTCTATGAGGCTCTGCTCGGATAGTCTGAGAGAAACATTCCCCTGCCTGGAATGAGAGAGCCGATGGTGGTATTGAGAGAATCTCAATCATCCCGGTATCTCTACTGCAAGATGTGAAGGTGTGAAAATGCGTCCCCTGCTGGTTAGAATGAAGTCGACGCGCAACGGGGAGACTCGGCAGGAGCTGTAGGATCTGAAGAGGGGCCAGATTAAGGCCCCTAAGCCTGCCTGAATGATGGAGAGGTATCCTTCAGGTCTTGACCATAGGCCTGGACCGAAACATGCTCCCCCCCCCCCTTTCCTTTGACGAGTCCGAGAACCGCATCAAGAATGTGGGGAAAGGACGAGAATATCCACTACCATCAAGAGGCTCCATAGGTCAACACCCATTGCAGGTCTAATAGTTCCGCTGGTCCCATAGGGCCAGGGAGTCCGGTTAAACATTGCCTGAAGCCACCGGAACTTGGATCGCCCCACATGGAACTTATCCTGAGGCGACCGTTCGGACTATAGACGGGTCAATGAGGAAAGAAGAACTAGGAAACGTTCCAAGGTAGGGCTGAAAGCTCTGCTTGACTGAGAACAGGTACTGCGACTCTCCTCAGTCTTGCCACAGTCAACCGAAAGGAAGGCTCGGAGGATGTGGTAACAGAATCTGGCGTCCCCAGGTGGTCACCCATCCAAGTACCGACGTTGCTTAACCTCGCTGGATGGACGAGAAGCGGGGTTTCCAATGTGGTAAGGCGGTTGACTCAATATCATGGCCAGATACTCCAGATGTTGAGGCAGAGGAAGAGAAGGCTCTAAGCAAAATACCATGAGCCCACACTCATGGTAAGCATCCGGAAGCTTGTCCCGGCGCTGAAGAAGGTCGAAACCCGAGTCTACCGGAGTTGACCAGCCCTCCAAACAGCAGAGGAGGCGGAAGCCTGCACCTGAGCGGCCAAGAGGAAGGCAGGGAGAGTTCTCTGGGGAAACAAACCTGCTATGCCACGGCGGGATAGCCACACTGCATCATAAGCAGGAATACTTGCAGTCTAGGCTGAATTCGACGAGCACCCTGGAAGATGGATGGAATGGAAACTGAAAGTACCCGTCCTTCCGATCCAGGGTTTAAGGAGTCCTGTCGCCTCGTTACCAGTCTGATCGATTCTGCTGGCCGAAGTTTGTTCGACAAACTTGATCGGGGCTGAGAGGTCGACTATGGACATCCCCTCTCAGATCCTTCCTTACAAGAAAGGATCGACTGAGGGGGCCGGGGGTGAAGCCGTCGATGATCCTAAGGAAGACCTTCGCCTAAGGTATGGATCATTCTGCCCAACCGGGCAACTCTGCTGACGCTATGGCATAGAGGTTCAGAGACACTGAATTCGCTGACAGAGACGGCAGGCGCGATATCCTTGGCTACTCACAGAGAATATGCGGGAATGGGCATCGGGAAGCTGTCATTCGGATGAGTAACCTTAAGCATCCTCCCAGCGAAAAACCTGCAATCCTAGAGTTCGTGAACTCCTTTTAGGACTATGCCCCCCCCCGGGGGAGTCTCCCGTGCCATCTGTTCCTGACAGGAGAAAAACTGCAATTGGACACCTTGTCCCAGTTGTCGTAGCCGATAACTTAGGCCGACGTGGTTGAAAGAAAAGGCGCTGGAGCCCTGCAGAGTCTGGAAGAAAGCGCCTTGGAGGAGTGAAACCGGAAGTCGATTTACTCCGCACAGCAGCTGTCTAAGTCTCTGTCCTTGGGCACAAACAAACTCTTCTCAAGGATGGAAGGGTGTCTGAGGTCGTCGATCTCCACAGATGAGACACCCGAAGGAAGCCCTCAGTCAGCGCGTCCAGATGGTACAACATCGAGCTTGTCCGCAAGTTAGATACTTAACGACGAAAGGCCAAGGTGCCTGAGCTCGAGAGGAGGAAAGTACCCTTGATCTTCCTGTAGCTTCCTTGAACCAAACCTCGGGCCGTAACCGAGGAGGGAAAGAACCTGGTAAGCTCCCAGAGGAAGAGGTAAGCAGTCACCCCTTGTCCGATGGAGAAATCTCGAACGGAAAGCCCCCCCCCCGCCAAAAATCCTTCCAGGGAATGACGGGGAAGGGCTAACCCAGGTTCAGGAATAGAGGAGTGTTGCTCAGATCTCCCTTAAGTCTCTCCTATTCTTGCAAGTGCCATGCTCTGTGTTTACGGGGTGAGACAGTGTTCTGGAAATACGCTCCAGAACTCGCCAGGCTGGTCATGCTGCGAAAACCCCATTGGGAATCGTGGTCGCAATTGCCCTGGAGCTCGCGCGACGGGAATTCCTGGTGGTCGGCGGGCGATAACCCATAGACGAGCAATGGATACTGCAAGAAATAAGCCGACATTTATGCGAAGAAACACTGTAGGTTCGCGCGACGGAACACCATCCGTCTGCGCGATGGAAAAAAAACCGTTGGTTCGCGCGTGGGCGAACATTGGAGAGCATGAGCGTAGACGTGCAGGCGAGTGGTCGCGCGGTTGCACGGGCGAGTGGTCGCGCGGTTGCGCGGGCGAGCGGTCGCGCGGTCGCGCGGGCGAGTGGTCGTGAGGGTGGGCAGGTGGATGAGAGCGAGTCCGAGGCGGCGAACGCAAGCGTTAGCGCGATGGCGAGGAAACGCGCTGCCGCGTGGGCGAGGAGGACTGCTGGCGCGTGGGCGAGGAGGTCTGCTGGCGATATGGATCAACAAGCGATCGGTGGTGAGCTGGTGACCGCTAACGCGCAGGTTGGCGATGGCGCGTTGTGATATGCCGACGCGATGGTCGAGCAGTATGCACAGGTGAGCAATCATGCGATGGCGAGCAGTATGCGAAGGTGAGCAATCGCGAGCAGTGATCAGCATGCGCAGGGTCGCGCGATGGTGATCAGCATGCACAGGGTCGCGCGATGGCGATCAGCATGCCAGGGTCGCGCGATGGCGATCAGCATGCCAGGGTCGCGCGATGGCGATCAGCATGCCAGGGTCGCGCGATGGCGATCAGCATGCCAGGGTCGCGCGATGGCGATCAGCATGCCAGGGTCGCGCGATGGCGATCAGCATGCCAGGGTCGCGCGATGGCGATCAGCATGCCAGGGTCGCGCGATGGCGATCAGCATGCCAGGGTCGCGCGATGGCGATCAGCATGCCAGGGTCGCGCGATGGCGATCAGCATGCCAGGGTCGCGCGATGGCGATCAGCATGCCAGGGTCGCGCGATGGCGATCAGCATGCCAGGGTCGCGCGATGGCGATCAGCATGCCAGGGTCGCGCGATGGCGATCAGCATGCCAGGGTCGCGCGATGGCGATCAGCATGCCAGGGTCGCGCGATGGCGATCAGCATGCGCAGGTTTAGCGGTCGCGCGATGGCGAACAGCATCTGCAGGTGGGCGATCGCGCGATGGCGAACAGCATACGCAGTTGAGGGTCGCGCGATGGCGATCAGCATGCGCAGGGTTGAGCGATGGCGATCAGCATCCGCCGTTTTGAGGGTCGCGCGATGGCGATCAGCATCCGCCGTTTTGAGGGTCGCGCGACGGCGATCAGCATCCGCCGTTTTGAGGGTCGCGCGACGGCGATCAGCATCCGCCGTTTTGAGGGTCGCGCGACGGCGATCAGCATCCGCCGTTTTGAGGGTCGCGCGACGGCGATCAGCATCCGCCGTTTTGAGGGTCGCGCGACGGCGATCAGCATCCGCCGTTTTGAGGGTCGCGCGACGGCGATCAGCATCCGCCGTTTTGAGGGTCGCGCGACGGCGATCAGCATCCGCCGTTTTGAGGGTCGCGCGACGGCGATCAGCATCCGCCGTTTTGAGGGTCGCGCGACGGCGATCAGCATCCGCCGTTTTGAGGGTCGCGCGACGGCGATCAGCATCCGCCGTTTTGAGGGTCGCGCGACGGCGATCAGCATCCGCCGTTTTGAGGGTCGCGCGACGGCGATCAGCATCCGCCGTTTTGAGGGTCGCGCGACGGCGATCAGCATCCGCCGTTTTGAGGGTCGCGCGACGGCGATCAGCATCCGCCGTTTTGAGGGTCGCGCGACGGCGATCAGCATCCGCCGTTTTGAGGGTCGCGCGACGGCGATCAGCATCCGCCGTTTTGAGGGTCGCGCGACGGCGATCAGCATCCGCCGTTTTGAGGGTCGCGCGACGGCGATCAGCATCCGCCGTTTTGAGGGTCGCGCGACGGCGATCAGCATCCGCCGTTTTGAGGGTCGCGCGACGGCGATCAGCATCCGCCGTTTTGAGGGTCGCGCGACGGCGATCAGCATCCGCCGTTTTGAGGGTCGCGCGACGGCGATCAGCATCCGCCGTTTTGAGGGTCGCGCGACGGCGATCAGCATCCGCCGTTTTGAGGGTCGCGCGACGGCGATCAGCATCCGCCGTTTTGAGGGTCGCGCGACGGCGATCAGCATCCGCCGTTTTGAGGGTCGCGCGACGGCGATCAGCATCCGCCGTTTTGAGGGTCGCGCGACGGCGATCAGCATCCGCCGTTTTGAGGGTCGCGCGACGGCGATCAGCATCCGCCGTTTTGAGGGTCGCGCGACGGCGATCAGCATCCGCCGTTTTGAGGGTCGCGCGACGGCGATCAGCATCCGCCGTTTTGAGGGTCGCGCGACGGCGATCAGCATCCGCCGTTTTGAGGGTCGCGCGACGGCGATCAGCATCCGCCGTTTTGAGGGTCGCGCGACGGCGATCAGCATCCGCCGTTTTGAGGGTCGCGCGACGGCGATCAGCATCCGCCGTTTTGAGGGTCGCGCGACGGCGATCAGCATCCGCCGTTTTGAGGGTCGCGCGACGGCGATCAGCATCCGCCGTTTTGAGGGTCGCGCGACGGCGATCAGCATCCGCCGTTTTGAGGGTCGCGCGACGGCGATCAGCATCCGCCGTTTTGAGGGTCGCGCGACGGCGATCAGCATCCGCCGTTTTGAGGGTCGCGCGACGGCGATCAGCATCCGCCGTTTTGAGGGTCGCGCGACGGCGATCAGCATCCGCCGTTTTGAGGGTCGCGCGACGGCGATCAGCATCCGCCGTTTTGAGGGTCGCGCGACGGCGATCAGCATCCGCCGTTTTGAGGGCCGCGCGACGGCGATCAGCATCCGCCGTTGAGGGTCGCGCGATGGCGATCAGCATCCGCCGTTGAGATAGTAGCTGGCGAACCATGTTCCTTCAGAAGTGTTGGAGAACGTTGGCGTGCCGGCTGTAACACACGTGGGTGATCCGGAGATCGCTGGCGAGCTGATGATCGCTGGCGGGCTGATGATCGCTGGCGGGCTGATGATCGCTGGCGAGCTGATGATCGCTGGCGAGCTGATGATCGCTGACGAGCAGAAGGCTACGCGTGGAAGCCTGCGCAAAGAAGAAGAGTCCTTGACCCCGACCTGAACCGAAGTTCTAGATCGCGAGGGCGAACGTGGGCGCACAGGGCGCGTAACAGGAACCAACAGGAACCGCAGGGAAGATCATCTTGAAAGCGCTGACGAACAGGAGAGCACTGATGAGCAGAAGGGCGCGCAGGGAAACCCTGACACGCAAGGGAAGAACCCCCGTGGGGGCAACCCTTTGCTCCGAAGGGATCGTTGTCCGCCGGGAGACTGATGTCCGTCGGAAGACCGCTGTCCGTCAGGCAGACCGTTGTCCGTCAGGAAGACCGTTGCCCGTCGGAAGACGAGATCAGACTGCTGTCCATCTGCACCAAGGCGGAAGATCGAGAAAAAGGAGTTGTAGGCTGCAAACGGAGATCCAAAAGTGCGCCTCAAGCACCCTTATAGGGAGATGAGAGGCCCTTACGACGAGGCGGACGGTGGGCCTTACGGCGAGGGAGGCCAACAGCAACAGCAACAGAAGAAACCTCCGAAGAGGAGTCTCTATGAGTGTACTCTCTCGCGAACGAAAGAGAAACACTTCGTGGAAGAGACTGGTCAGCCAGTGACCTAAAAGGAGCAATCCTCCGAAGAGGAGCTCCTGCAGTTGCCCAGCCCCTTGAGCGAAACTGCAGGTGCGACCGCTCAGCACCAAGAGCATAGTCGCACGAAAAAAAGGCAAGAGAAGAACCCCCCAATAGGGGAAAAACTCAAGCCTGGACAGGAAAAACTTCCCTCGGAAGGAAAGTTATACGCCCAAGGAAGCAAGCCTCCTGACTGTTCTAAAATGAACTGGAGAGCTGTCCGTCGACACGGGAGTACTACCAGTAGAAGGAGACACGCCCCTGACGAAAATACAAGGGGGGGAGGCAGCAACAGCCGAATCCCCAGGACTCAACCAGACAGCTCACACCGTTGCTATATTACAGAAACGAACTAGATCGGTAACTGTAAAAAAATAAAACAAATAATATTAGTACACATTCATTCCCCCGGGAAGGCTCCGAAGAGGAATCCCGAGGGAAAGGAACAAGAATTACACAACAGGCACGTGCCCTCACAACCACTTACACTCGCGGAAGGAGAGCTGTAACCAAAACAGAATTATAACAATTATAATTATGTAACTATGTAATTGTGTAATTTAAAAATGAATGAACACTAAAGAAAGAACGAAAACCCCGAAAGGAATCGTTCTACAAGCTGAAAAACAAAAAACAACTACAATTAGATTCATAACTAATTGATACAAACGTACGGCGTAGCAACCCCCCACACGGAAAGGAAGCTAGGCTACAAGGGCGTAGTAACACGTAGTAAAAGGGTGAACGACCTCAAGAGAGAGAGAGAGAGAGAAAGACATAAGTCAAACTCGATCGCCACCCATAAAATACGCCGTGGTGGCCTAACTGCCGAGGCCTCCACGTAGATATCGTACACTACACACACACATCTGAAAAGGAAACTTACTTATTTCTATACTCAAATATATATACAAACATGAAAACATGTTTACATATATATTGAGTAAAAGAAAAGTAAGCGATTAAGTAAAGACAAAACAGACAATGGCTGCCAAGCGAGGACCAAGACAGAGACGTCTGTCACAGTCCGAGCCAAAAGTTAAAGTGAGTATTCACCTGTGTGTGAGGGGGAGGAGGGGTAGCTAGCTACCACTCCCCTACCCCCCTGCTAACTAGCGCGGGGGTAATACACCCTCGTTAAATTCTAATGGCTCGCCATTTCAGCTACGCTAAAAGTAATAACCCTTTGTAAATAGCGTGGTTTGTATTTCGGTTACGGAACAATTACAATTTAATACAGTCGGCCCCTTTATTCATGGGGTTTAGTAACGGATCTGTAAATATATGCTGGTCACATTAATATTCCTCATGGGAACACTATACTATGGAAATATATAATGAACCTTTGTATCTATCATTATTGCCTTACCAATACAATTGCTGCAATATCTGTAAAAATGTTATAATTAATTTATATTTCAGTCTCGCCCATACAAATGAAAAAATCTGAAAATGATGCGAGACGACTATATGAAGGTAGTATAAAGAATAACATTGACAAACAAATAAGAGAACCTCATACCTCGACAGTCTCAAAGACGGAACTCCCGGATACAATGACGTCCTCGATCATGAGACAGGACTGTCCGTCGGTGAAGTTACCCTCCACTAACTTCTTGGTCCCATAGCCCTTTGTTTCTTTACGGCGGATCAACATAGGAATGTCCTGAGGAAATAAGAATCATTGATATGACCATCCTTCATAAAAAAAAAAGTTTTACGACTATATCTTAAAAAAAAAAGGGTTTGTTTTACATCTACTGGATAAACAAATAAGAAGAAATCTTTTTAGTTTAGTTTAGCTATACAAAATAGGTACTCCCAGTTACATGATGAAATGGAAGCAAGAAGAAATGAACAGTGGTCAAATTATTCTAAAACACTGAGTTACATTACCAGTTTTGACAGGCAGACTATGGCCATAGTGTTTCAAATTTCCTTGTGGAATACTACCCACTTTCTTTACTAATCCTTCATATCGCATAATATCCTTACAACCAATGGAGTTATTTGCAACGTACGTTATGTTACTGTTAAGTTATGGTAGAAGCTTACCTGTTTGGTGGAAATGACTGTTGCAATTGGGAGACCGGTGTATGCAACACCACACACCAATTCATACTTTTCAGACGGACGTGCTTCCCACATTAATTCTGCTACAGTCTCCTGCAAGATATTTAAAATAGTACATCAATACAGTATCAAAAGGATCTCAACAGAATTTAATTCTGATGTGACTGAATATCTATTATTATTATTATTATTATTATTGTTATTATTATTTGCTAAGCTACAACCCTAGTTGGAACAGCAAGATGCTAAAAGCCCAGGGGCCCCAACAGAGAAAATAGCCCAGTGAGGAAAAGAAACAGGGAAAAATAAAATATTTTAAGAACAGTAACTTTTAAATATTTCCTATATAAACTATGAAAACTTTAACAAAACAAGAGGAAGAGAAATAAGATAGAATAGTGTGCCCGAGTGTACCCTCAAGTAAGAGAAGTCTAACCCGACAGTAGAAGATCATGATACAGAAGCTATGGCACTACCCAAGACTAGAGAACAATACTGTAAGTACCTTATGGTATTCATTTGTTAAAGGCAACATGACATTGTCGTT
>NC_090753.1:87998174-88050674 GCF_036898095.1 Palaemon carinicauda | reverse complement strand
TATATATATATATATATATATATATATATATATATGTGTGTGTGTGTGTGTGTGTGTGTGTGTGTGTGTGTGTGTGTGTGTGTGTGTGTGTGTGTGTTTATGAGAATATTTGTCCATATTTAATTGCATTAACTTATTGGTGATACTTTAAACAACAAATATAATAATGAAGACCTATCGTGTTAATTATAATAATTATTTTCTGCTCTCTTTAAAGCAGTGATTCTTAAACTGGGGGGCGCCAGGAGCTTTCAAGGGGGACGCAAGTAGTTAAAATAGTAACAATGAAAATAAAAATGTAGTAATTCTGATGTCTTTTGTTTTACAATACTACATAAATATGGATAAATCAATTACTAAGGAGGATGTGTAATATTTTTTGATGTGGTCATGATCCATGAATGATTGTATTAAGATTAAAAATTATGTTTATTTTTGCAGTAATTAGTATTTTTTCTAGTATTTTCTATCAATGTAATAACTGTAATCTGTATAATGCTAAAACAGTTTGAAAAAAGATTATGATAAAATTTTGTTTCATCATAATATATTTATTTTACTCATTTTCTATGAACAATGTTTATTTTTATTGAAATATAGTACAGTGCATTTCTATAAAAAATCAACAGCAATGAAATAAAAATCTATCATTCATCCATATACTCACATAAACAATGAAGTATATTAGCATACAAAACGCAACATATTGTTTATAAAAACAATATATACATACATACGGTACTTTCTACTTTGGCAAAAATTTCAAGGGTGGGGAGGGGGGGGGGGCGTGGGACCTGTGCTTAACGAAGAAGGGGGCGCAAGGCAAAAAAGTTTAAGAACCACTGCTTTAAAGTAACTCGCTCTCTCACACACACACACTCAAAGAAAATAGAACTAGACCTACAAACGATCAAACAACACAAATTGAGTTTGGTTTTCCCATGAAAGTGGGACTAGGAAAGCAGTCCTTGCAAAAAAAAAAAAAAATCGTTACATCAGCTGGTGATGTTTTCCCATTCTGAGAGGCATACGTTAATTATATTTTCCAGGAAATCCGTGTATATGCTTTCCTAGCTAGAGAAGGACATCTTTACTGTTTCCTATGTGTTCAACAAATATTTTACATTCTTGCACGCATTTAACTGTCGTATCTAAACCAAACCAAAGGAGTTGTATGCTACTCAAGATAAACATTTATCGACAATCTTCTTGCTTTTTTTTCCTGAAGAAAGTTACTCGGACAATTTTAAAAATAAATTAAGTGATATGAAAGAATTTACAAATAAAAAAAGCTGGTCAAAATTGATTATAGCAAGGTGTTATCCCAAATAATTTAAAGGTAGAATGGGATAAAAGTAAAAATTAATAATTCCATTAATAATGTTGTTGATGGTACAGGTAAAATAAACTGAATTGCAGTAGTAAGTATAAGCTTAAAAGCTTTGCAAATATTTAATATGCGATATAGTGCCAGCAAACTTATTTTGCGGATACGAGTTTAGAAGTCAGAGCAGAAGACAGGGAGCTAGTCAGAACTGGTTTACACCGCCATTTAATCTAATAAGCTTCACAGTTATCAAAAATATGATGTTCTCAGTTGTATGTACATTAAACTAACGCATACATTTGTCAATTCTGTAGATGTGTGGAGTTACGGAACATTTTGGCTTGGAATTGTTAAATTCATTTCAGATGATCTAAAATAATATTTAGATTTTTATCAGGTTTAAAATACCGAGGATATGTTTAAAGGAAAAATTGTTTTATTTGCACATGTATCCTACATTTAAAAAAAATGAAATACAAGGTAAAAAAAAAAAAAAAAACTACCGGTAAACCAAATTATTCCTTGATAAAGTACAATACAAATGAAACAATTTTAGGTTGCATGCAGGCAGAGAGAGAGAGAGAGAGAGAGAGAGAGAGAGAGAGAGAGAGAGAGAGAGAGAGAGAGAGAGAGAGAGAGAGAGAGAGAGGGAGAGAGAGAACTTTTATTTCATGATTTGTTTGATTTACGTTGTTAAATAGTATTGATACAATCGCTAAATTTCGGCACAACAATTTAGCTACAGGAGAAATGTGAAGCAATTTCAAGGTCAAGATGATTTGTCTATGATATGACAACAATGGTGAATAGAAATGTATTACATTGTTACCAAGGGCCTTTGTGAGTGCTTGAGGGTACACTCGGGCACACTACTCTATCTTATTTCTCTTCCTCTTGTTTCTGTTAAAGTTTTTTTTATAGTTTATATAGGAGACACTTATTTTAATGTTTTATTTTTTCTTGTTTCCTTTCTTTATTGGGCTATTTTCCCTGAAAGAGCCCATAGGCTTATAGCATTCTGCTTTTCCAACTAAGGTTGTAGCTTAGCAAATAATAATAATAATTATCATTATCATATATATATATATATATATATATATATATATATATATATATATATATATATATACATATTGTTAACATTGTGATGTAGACATGTAGTCAGTGTAGAATTCCAAGTTAATTACCTAAAAGGCTGATATCACGTTCAAACTCAATAGATATATATATATATATATAATATATATATATATATATATATATATATATATATATATATATATATATATATATATATATATATATATATATATATATATATCAAATAATGTTAGACGCAAACAACCAAAATCGTTAACATATCTTGATTGTGCAACAACTGTGCTGCCGTCTTCTAGGAAAAGCAGTAGCAGCAACACCAATCTCGTAGGCAGCATTTCTGAGAACCTTTCAAATTCAATTGAGTCCGTTCTCTCTCAGCTGATTTTTGACGTAGACTTAGGACTCGTCTAATTCTTACATTAATTTGAGCACGAACTTCTCAGCAACTGCCCAAAAACTTACTTTTTCATATTGTATTGGTTGGACGTGCCAGTGTACTGTAGACGTATCAGCGCTCTCTCTCTCTCTCTCTCTCTCTCTCTCTCTCTCTCTCTCTCTCTCTCTCTCTCTCTCTCTCATTTTGCGAGTTAACACCACAAGAAGTGACCTAATAGATGCTAACACTAGTGAAGCAATTATAGACAATTCTTTGGCGGTGTGACGTGTAAATGAAGCAAAAATTGCAATGAAAAAAAAAAAAGACGCGAAGATGAAAATATAAAAAAAAATGGAGTTATGGAAGAGAAGCGTTGCAATATGAGAACATAAAACAAGAATTGCTGAATTGGAATAAAGCATTGGAAACATCATTGCTTACTCGGCAGATTCAACTCCTGCTGCTACACACCCCAACACACTAATATCAAAATAATCATTTAGTTATTTTTAAACCCGATGGTTCTAAAATTAAGAACACGACTTATGCTTACAAACCTGATCCCAAAGTTAAGAAAATGACTCATGCTTAAAAACTTAATTTAAAAGAAAAAAATCTACCAGTAGGATGAAACCATCAGAAGGATCAACTAAAATTAGACGAATTTTCCAACCTAGTAGGAAAAGCTGGAGGCTGTAAGTCAAAGGGCTCAAACAGAGAAAACAGCCCAACGAGGAGAGAGGAAATAAGGAAAAAGCACACGAAGTTTAAGAACGTTAAAATAAATCTTTCAAAAACTATAGAAACTTGAAAATAAGATAAGGAAAAAAAAAACCAGAGGAAGAGAAACAAGATAGAACAGTATGTCAGAGTGTACCTTCAAGCAAAGATGTAAACTACAAATAGAAAAGTGAATTTAGATCTAAGCAACGAATGAATTTAAAAACAATTGCTGTTACAAGAAGCTAGAAAAAGGGGAAAATTAACCCCGATATCATCAAATGTATTCAATGATGAAGAATATGCTTTAATTCATTGGATCTGATTAAACATGAAGATTCTCTAAGATGTGCATCAAGTTGAAAAAACAAAATGGTCATATAGTGAATTCAATTAACTGAAAACCTTAAGAATTGGCATTGCGACTAGTAGAAAAATATCTCAAAAATATCTCTCATGGATTCTAAGGATTTTATAAATTGCGTTATGAAAATATTCTATCCAGTATGTTGGTAATGAGACAATTCAAGTTAAAGTATTGATAATTTGAATGAGAAACATTTCGACATAGCGATAAATACATACATATACCAAGGCATTTCCCCCAATTTGGGAGGTAGCCGACATCAACAAATGAAACTAATAAGGGGACCTCTCCTCTCTACGTTCCTCCCAACCGGACAAGGGACTCGACTGAGTTCGGCTGGTACTGCTAGGGGTGCCACACCCCCACCTAACCCGTTATCCACCACATATAAAGCTTCATAACACTGAATCCCCTATTGCTCCTACCTCCGCGGTCTTCCAAGGCACTGGAGGAAGCAGCAGAGCCTACCGGAACTGTGTCATACTCGCTCGTCATTCATTCCTATTTCTAGCAGCTCTCTCTGCCTCTCTCACATCTATCCTCCTATCACCCAGAGCTTCCTTCACTCCATCCATTCACCCAAACCTTGGCCTTCCTCTCTGTACTTCTCCCATCAACTATTGCATTCATCACCTTCTTTAGCAGACAGCCATTTTCCATTCTCTCAACATGGCCAAAACCACCTCAACACATACATATCCACTCTAGCTGCTAACTCATTTCCTACACCCATTCTCACCCTCACCACTACGTTCCTAACCCTATCTAGCTCGAGATACACCAGCCATACTCCTTAGACACTTCATCTCTAACACATTCAATTTCTGTCTCTGTCATCTTTCATTCCCCACAACTCCGATCGCATACATCACAGTTTGGTACATTCACTTTCTCATACAGAACTCCTTACATTCATGCCCAACCCTCTCTTTTTTACTACTCCCTTAACTGCCCCCAACACTGCATCCTTCATTCACTCTCTCGACGTACGTCTGCTTCCCACTCCACCATTTTCTGCAACAGACCCCAAGTACTTAAACTGATCCACCACATCAAGTAACTCTCCATTCAACATGACATTCAACCTTACACCACCCTCCCTTCTCGTACATCTCATAACCTTACTCTTACCCACATTAACTCTCACTTCCTTCTCACACACTCCTTCCAAATTCTGTCACTAAACGGCCAAGCTTCTCTTCTCGCGTCTGCAACCAGTACAGTATCAACTGCAAACAACAACCGATTTACCTACCATTCATGGTCATTCTCGTCTACCAGTTTCAATCCTCGTCCAAGCACTCTAGCATTCACCTCCTTCACCACTAACACAAATTAAACAACCATGGCAACATCACACATCCCTGTCTCAGGACCCTCTCTCACCGGAGACCAATCACTCACTTCATTTCCTATCCTAACACATCGCTTTACTACCTTTGTAGAAACTTTCTCACTGCTTGCAACAACCTTCCACCAACTCCATATAACCTCACCACATTCCCACATAGCGATATTAACTGAATTACTTTGACAAGATACCTGAAATGACCCGAATTATTTATTTTTTTCATATTCTGAGATGGCAAGATGGGCTCAAGGTTTGTTCTCTAAAGGCTATTTACTCGACAAAAAAGATCGGTGGAACAAGATTTTAATACATGGAAATAAACTTCACACACCAAAAGCGAGAAGAAAAAACTAAAGAACATATACAAATGTATTTGAGATCAGTATATGTTTATTGGCATGATTGACATGGCATAAACTTGATTAGTTGCATCCTTCTCCTACCCTTACCAAGAGGTCAAGAATCCACTAAATAATTGCAGTGTAGTAGTTAACCCCTTAAGCAAAGAATTGATGGGTAACCTCTGTTATCAGGTGTATGAGGACAGAATATATAAAGAATATGCCAGATTATAGTGGTAATAAATTTGACATACTGTATGTCAACCCCGAATATTCTGTTATGTTGACAAGGTATTATTGAAGAGGGTTGGTGCATGGCAAGATTAACCATTAATTAAAAAACTTATTTGAATTCTACTCTCTACTTCTTCGGGCATCCTTTGGCTGCACCCCTGACATAACACACAACACATAGCCCTATCAGGTATAAATAAATTACACAACACAATTTCGTCCAATAATATGGCAGAAAGTGTTTCTCAGGAGCCAATTCGAACCATGTCATTTTTATACAATTGATTCATTTGAATATACCTCAAAATTAAATTTCATGAGGAATGTAGAACCTTGAAGCAACTTACGAATAGATTTAAAAGCACTAATCAAAGTTTTCCCAGGGACCATGAGTAGTCATGACCCATACACTAGTGCTATAGACTTATGATAAAGTTGGATGTTTGAATCATACATTTAATATTGAACACCTAACTGATCTTTGGTTATCAAATGTACCCGTAACCATTGGTCAAACATTTGCACCTAGCAAAGTAGCATCTATATTTGATCAAATTAAAATTACTGCTGCCATTAAATATACCGTACATCTGTTCCTGTGTACTGTAGAATAAATGACAACTGGCCATAGGTCCAGATTTATCGAGTTTTTCAACAGCAACTGAAGCACTACTCCACAATCCAGTAGCATCTCTTCAAAAGATACTTGGAACAATACCATAGGCTAGTGCCTATCCATGAATGTTGCTACCAAAATTGTCTGGTGAGGAACTCAAAAGCAACTTCAGCCATACCAAATTGATGTGATTATGCAAAATATACCTGGATCAGAAACTTCAATTTTGACAGGACAGAGTACTTTACAATACTGTCTAGTCACATTATACAAACATTTTTTTGATGTACTAGTGCTCTCTATTTCGATAAATTTCCAACTGCAACACATGATTGAATTGAATATAGGATTTAGGCATTAAGCCAAGCACTGGGGCATCAAAGGCCATTCAGCGCTATATAACGAAAATCATTCAATCATATCTGTATACTCACACCATTTAGTATCATTTTAACCTTTAATACAAATCGCACCACTTTCATACAATAAAATCTAGATGTGAAATAAATAGGGATTAAAAGGGTAAAATAAATGATACACACCTTAGAATAACATTAGGGATGATGGAAATGATACCATAATACATTAATTTATTCAATTTATTATCAAGTGCAAAGTAATAATGATATTAACTGTTCTGACTTCCTTAACTGAAGTGTTGAAGACTCTCCATATCAGTGAAGAAAATCCTCCACTTCACAAACTCCAGAGAAGGAGACTTCAACCTCCACATTGCTATTAGTTTCTTCACCATCAAATCTGTAGACAAAGGATTTCAAAAACTTACTACTCTGCTCATATTTCTTTCAAAAGGCAATGTAACTTTCAAAATAATCAGTAAAAAAACGTGGTAAGGTTTGTCAACATGGACCTCAGATAGCAAATAAAGTCATCATATAAATGTTAAGGAACTTCAAAACTAAACAGTACAATAACAATAAAAATCATCACTCACCAGCAAGAATCTATACTTCTTTTGATCCAGTCTGGACCCACCTGTTTCCTGTAATAGTACATATGTAATATTAGGTTCCTGTCTTCTTCATATAGCATGAAATATTCAACTGATTACTTCAGGCAGTACGAATACTTTTACAATCATTACTTGTCAATAAGTACATAGGTGTCATCACTACACCTTAATAAAATAAGTGGATAAATAAAAATAGCTATGATAGAATAGTAACTTCAAGATAGGTTTTAAAAAAATCTTTAATCAAATTAGATGCAAAAATATAGAAAAAATTTCTAATAGAATAAAAAAATCAATATTTCTTGGAATAAATCTTAAAAATTACATTCTCCACTTGCAAAACAGAAGATATCATTGCTCACCCAATAAACTTGGCATTCCAAACATAGTAAATCAGCTTTTAGTAAAGGCAGTTGTGCAGAATTCCATACAAGACTCGTCATAAGAAGCCTTAAAAAGGAATACAGTACACATGTTAACGAAAGTGTCACTCTTCATTAAGGGGTTACTCTACGACAAATCTCAGGCTTTGTTTCAAACATGGATCGAGATAAAAATCAACCATCTGACAGAAATTACGTCATCATGCTAATTATTGAAATGTACTGGAGTATGCTTTCTAGTCTTTGTAGAAGGGGATTGAAGGCTGAAAATAAATGAAAATAATTTCAAGATGTATTTGCTAGAATTTACTAGTTAGGAAAAGGATCTGTGAAAATTTTCCATTCTTCTACTAGGCGTTATAAAGAAAATTCAATGACAACAGGGTTGTATTAGCCAGGTTTGGTCAGGTTTTAAGGCATTGTCTTGCGTGATAGGGCAAAGTCACTGTTCCTTGCCTCTGCCATTCATGAGCGGCTTTTAACCATGCATATAAAAAACAAAAGGTTTCCAGTGTCTTTACAAACCAGTGCCAGCCATGATTATATACTCGACAATTCATACACATTAGAATCTTGGTTTTCACCCTTGAAGGGAAAAGTGGCAACTGGCAATAACTAACGTCAAACCCAATTCTAGTCTAAATTTGATATTAAAATTTTCTAACATTGGACAAAATGCATTCAATTCTGACAAGAAAATTTGTCCAGTGCACAATAAAATTGAGATAACTATAGAATAACATTACAAATAAAACCTGCTGGGAATATTTCAAGACTTTAGCATTTCTTCAATTGTGTTACTAAACTTTGGGCAACTAAAGGCTGGTGCCAACGTTCAAACTCTCAATGAGAATAAGTGACAAAAAAGGTTCTCGACATTCGGGGAAAGGGACTACAATAGACCACTGCATATAAATAGATTGAACTGATTAAAAGCATAAAAAAATCTAGTCCACTTCAAAGTCATGCAAGTTACTTATAACAATAATATGAAACTGCAAGCCTTACCTTGTGCAGTATAGAGGCTAGTCCAAGACTTCCGAGAACATTCCTTCCTGTAGATAGAAAGGAATTTTTTAAACTAAAAGTAGATACTAAATTAAACTTTCACATCTAAGATATTGTCATAAAATTACAAAGCATATTTAACTTTCATCATCAATGATTCCAATCAATTTTTTAATCATTTAGTTAATCAATCGGGTAGAAAAAAGAAAAGAAAAAAAAAAGAGGCAGTCCTTACCTTAGCCTAATTGGAAGTTTTCTAACATTGGAATTCCACATACCTGTAAATAAGAAAATGTCGATAAAATGCAAGAATATGAAATTCTAATATTCATAATCTTGTCAGAAACATTTCAGTTCTTCTTAGAGGAATCAAGTACCAAACATCTTTATTCTTGCTTGAAAATAAATTCATCATTTACTATTTAATAAAAAAAGAAAGTTTTGTCTTACTTACGGGTATAGTAAACGTACTGGAGACGAAAGGGTCCTTCCGGATGAGTATTTCAACGAATTACCATGCAACATTCATCATACTGAAAGATAAAATTTAATAATTAACTATATTGAAAAGTTTCTCTAGTACCTTAAATATAAAGTGCAATCAACACTTCACCACTATATCATAAAAGCAATAGATAATGCAATTAACTGTATAGCAATTGTCTTGAGGATGTTCCAGAAACACCCTCTATGCATAAGCTATTTTTTCTTGGCCTTTGTAATAAGGAAATAAAACATGCCTAAGTCCTTGAATGAGCACAGGCCGAAGGAACAAGTCAAGCAGCCTCAACTTACCTTAAAAATTTCCACCTGTTGAAGATTGAAAACAACCAAAGCCTGAAAGGAAATTTGAAAATGTTATAATTGCAAAATCACAAGAACAAAGCACCTATTTAGCAGAAAACTAATCAGCTTTTTTATTCTTCTCTGAGCCAGATAATCTGGTGTGTTCATCAGGAAACCTGTGTAACAGTTTCAGAAGTTCCGAGCAAGAGAACCTTGCCTAGATCCTCCGTTGCTGAACACTGCGAACAAAATGCCCGCTGCTTCCCGAATTCCACGTCTCTCTGAGAATGGATTATCCATTATCATCATGTCAATGTGACTTTACTCGGGTAACAAAGTACTTTACAATTCATTTAATGCTAGCAACTGTTTTTAAGTACAGCAAATAGAATGAGAAGCATTCACCTATACCGTACAGTTAAAATATTAGATATTGCATACATACCTAACCACAATTGCAAAACTTGTCCTTGTGACAATTTCACTCCTGTAGAAAACTGCTTCTTTCAGAGTGAGTGACATGACCCAGCAATACTACCAATGGTCTTGTCTGTTAGTAGTCAACATAACTGAAGTTTCCTCTCCAGGCCATACACCTCTCCATTCTTGCTACTTTTAATAATTGACTCCCATCTTGTTATCTTCGCTCTGTATAACACCTGATGTGTAAGAAATTGTTACTTTGTATAGGACCTTACATAAGACATTAGCAGTAGAAGCTCCCCACCTTACAAACATTCAGACGCAAACAGATCCAACTGAAGACATATGAATGAGATATTGCATTGAGCTCATAATGAAATACAGTAAAAAAAAAAATATAATTTAATGCAGTAAGCATAAATACTTTCCATATGCAACGGGACTATTTGTTGATATTTGCAGCTGAAAATTGTATGCATGAGTTAGATGATGCCTATCCAAGGGCAAATAAAATTTGACATGTAAACAGCTTCTTGGAACCTATTAAGTTTTGTAAGTTGAGGAATTTCTGTAAATATGTGCCACTGCTTGGAAAATGTATTCAATGAGAATAAACCCTACAATGGCAGTGGAGTAAATGGTGTTAATTTTGCCACACATAATAAATGCAAAATTTAGTAAAAACAATGCATCCTTCTGATGTGGCATATCTTGCATTCAGGACAGGTCCTGCCTGCTTGGTAAGAAAAAAATAAAAAATTCATGATTACAGCAACCACCATAAAATTTGAGCTATAGCAGTGATGGCCTTCACATTATAGGCAACCTTGATTGAAATTTGATTGAAATAAATATTACAGAATTACTCTATTTGGCTTGTACTACGGGTACTTTACAACAATGAGTAAACAAACTGGAGTTCATCTGACAGCTTAATATACTAAAATACAAATCTTAAACATAGAAACACTGAAGAAAATAACTGGAATTTCTCCAAAATGCAAGAAAACAAATTCATAAGATGCTCTTACTGAAGTATTTATTTTTCCAGAACATTACTACAATTCACGCCCAGACTTCAGCACTGAAGGTTAACCTCTCCCTCACCGAACCTGAAGACAAAAAGATTCAGACTTAGTTCACTTAATATTACTTTCAAAAGTAAATTACAACCTTCAACTAATCAGTAACACTAAGGTGGTAAGGTTTGTCAACATGGACCTCAGATAGCAATTAACGTCATCACGCAAACGCTTTGGAATTTATGCAGGGATAATACGAGGAAGAATTACCACTTACCGAGAAAATACTCTTCGCACAATCCAGTCTGAACTCGCCACATTCCTATAAAAGTAAACGTAATTATTAGCTTCCTATTCTTTTAAATAGTGAAACATTCAAATCTTGACAAATTCAGGCAGTACGAATACTTATACAATCATTATTTGTCAACAAGTATATAGATGTCATCATTAAAATATTTCAGATTATACGCACACACCTACACTAGAAATGGCTATGAAAGCTCTAAGAAAATAATTCAAATGAATTAAATGAACAATTACAGGAGAAAATTCATAAATTCCTAATAGATTATTTTATGGAAATTAGTCTTAAAATTACCTTAATTTAAAAAAAAAAAAAAACCTTTGCTCACCTAATAGTTACTTTTCAAAGGTGGTCACATTCTGCTATTAGTAAAGGCACTTGTGCAGAATTCCATGCAAGACTCGTCATAAGCAGCCTTAAAAGGAATACAGTATGCACATGTTAACGAAAGTATTTCTCTTCGTTCAGTGGTTCTTCTACAATAAATCTCAGGCTTTGTTTCAAACATGGATTGAGGTAAAAACCATCTGACAGAAATTACGTCATCATGCTAATCATAATATCCTTTCTAGTGTTTGTAGAAGAGGATTGAAGGCAAGACCAATGTATTTCACTTCTGCAAAGGTGAAAGATTTCCCATCCTTCCACTATGGCATACTGTATTAACCAAATAATTCAATGTAACATGCATATCAAAACCAAAAGGGTACCTGTGTGTCTTTCGAAGTCAGTGCCAGTCCTGTTTTTCGAAAGGACACTTCAGTCCTGTTTTTCGAAAGGACACTTTACAACTCATGCACATTAGGATCTTGTTGTGTTTAGACCCTTGAAGGGAAAAAGTGGCAATTGTAAAAACAAAAAACCAAAAAAACTCAAAATCCAAAACTAGTCTAAATGAGATCAGAATTATTTTCTAACATTGGACAGAATGCATTAGGATTCCGACATCAGACAGAAATTACGTCATCATGTGCAAAATAATAAACTACCAGATTTTCTTTTTTTTATATAACACTACCATTCTCTAGTTAACTAACTAAAGGCTGGTGCCTATGACTAAAGTCTCAACAGACCAAGTGACAAAAAAAAAAATAAACATTTCAAAAGGTGTATAACAGATCACTGCATATGGATTGAATGGACTAAAAGCATAGGAGAAAAATCTGGCACTTGGTAAAATGTTATATATCCACTTTAAAAGCATGCAATTTACTTATGGAAAAAAAATTCTGAAATTGTACGCCTTACCTTATACAGCTAAGATGATAGGCGAAGACTTTTTATGTTCATATGCCCCTGTAGATGCAAAAGACTTCTTGTAAATCAAAAGTAGACATAAGATCAAACATTTATATCACAACATTGTCATAAAATTACAAAGCATAATTAACTTTCATCATCAATGATTCCAATAATTTTTTTAATCATTTAGTGTTAACCAGATAAACAAATATGTTGGATCCTTACCCTAGCCTAAACGGAAGTATTCTAGCACTGAACTCCATACATCTGTAAACAAGACACTTCTGTTAAGATACAAAAATATGAAAGTACAACTTAATTAACCTTATCAAAACTCTTTCAGTTCTTCTTAGAGGATTCAAGTACCAATCATGTTCATTCTTGCTTGAAAAATAAAGTCATCATTTACTACAGAATCCAAAGACCAAAAGTTGTCTCATACTTACCCGTGAAAGTACAGTACATATACCGAAGTACACATTGTCCTTACAGACAAGTATTTCAATGTCCACGCAATGTTCTTAAGCATACTGAAAGATGAAAAGTAATAATTACCTCTATGAAAAACACCCCTCTTGTATCTCAAATATAAATATCAATTAACACTTTATAACTAAAATATTAGTTCTAAATTACGCAGTTAACTGTATAGCAATTGTCTGGAGGATGTTTCAGAAACACCCTCTATGTAAAAAGCTATTTTCTCTGGGCCTTTGTAATAAGGAAATAAAACATGCTTAATTCCTTGAATGAGCACAGGCCATAGGGAGAATTGATCTAAAAATCAAGTAGCCTCAACTTACCTGAAAATTTTCCGCCTTTCACAGATTGAAAACTATATTCATCGCCTGAAAGAAAATTACAAAAATGTTATAAATGCAAAATCACAAGAACAAAACCCTACTTAGCAGAAAATTAATCAGCTTTTTTATTCTTCTTTGAGCCAGATAATCTGGTGTGTTCATCAGGAAACCTGTGTACCAGTTTCAGAAGTTCCGGGCAAGAGAACCTTGCCTAGATCCTCCGTCGCTGAACACTGCGAACAAAATGCCCACAGCTTCCCAAATTCCACGTCTCTCTGAGAATGGATTATCCATTATCATCATATCAATGCTACTTCAGTAACCATGCAAATTACACTATATAATCTGTATAAATTTTCAACGAATTACCTGCCACTATAATACAGTAAATAAAAATCAAATTATCAATAGATTTTGCCCCAAATAGTACATGAAATATGAAGCATTTACCTAAAAAGCTACAGTATTAGGAATTGCATATACCTTACCAGAATCCACCACTGATCTCGTCTGTTAGTCAACATCACTCGTCCGATTTGCAGAGAAAATTGGGCTAAGTTCTTTATTCCCGGTAACATACTAAAGCTACCATTTCGCTCTCTTGGCTTTGCATTGGAGCACCTGAGGAATGAAAAAATTTTCACTATGCGCAGGACCTTAAACAACAAGTGAAGAGTATATTGAAGTTAGCAACAGCTCTAATGATCCAGATAATAGGGTATTGTCATTAGGGGCTCATTTATAGCAACTAGTATAATTCAAACACTTGAAATTTTCTTTACCAACAACTAATACACAAAGTCATAAAAATCTAGTATCTTTTATTTTACTCATGCATGATTGTAAACTAATTCTGGGAAGGCCAGGCATATCAACAACTTGCCATGCATAGAGCCAATCCAGACCTTGAGGGGCAACGTGAAAGAAAAAATCTACCAGTAGGATAATGAAACCATCCGAAGGATCAACTAAAATTAGACAGGAAAATTAGGAGGTTGAAAGGGCACTCCAATTCTCATGTATTATTACTTGCTAAGCTACAAACCTAGTTGGAAAAGCTGGAGGCAGTAAGTCAAAGGGCTCCAACAGAGGAAACAGCCCAATGCGGAGAGGAAATAAGGAAAAAAGCACACGAAGTTTAGGAACAACGTTAAAATAAATCTTTCAAAACTATAGAAACTTGAAAATAACAAGATAAAAAAAAATCAGAGGAAGAGAAACAAGATAGAACAGTATGTCCGAGTGTACCTTCAAGCAAAGAGGTAAACTACAAATAGAAATGTGAATTTAGATCTAAGCAACAAATGAATTTAAAAAGAATTGCTGTTACAAGAAGCTAGAAAAAGGGGAAAATTATCACCAATATCATCAAATGTATTCAATGATGAAGAATATGCTTTAATTCATTGGATCTGATTAAACATTAAGATTCTCTAAGATGAGCATTAAGTTGAAAAAACAAAATGGTCATATAGTAAATCCAATTAACTGAAAAGCTTAAAAATTGGCATTGAGACTAGCAGAAAAATATCTTTACAAATGAAACAAAAAAGGGGACATCTCCCTGCCTGACAAGGGACTCAACTGAGTTCGGCTGGTACTATTAGGGGTCTCACAACCCCACCTACCCCGTCATCTACCACAGATGAAGCTTTATAACGCAGAATCCCCTAATACTCCTTCCTCCGCGGTCTTCCAAGGCACCGGAGGAAGCAGCAGAGCCTACCGGAACTGCGTCACACTCGCTCGTCATTCATTCCTATTTCTAGCACGCTCTCTTGCCTCTCACATCTATCCTCCTATCACCCAGAGCTTCCCTACACTCCACCCAAACCATGGCCTTCCTCTTGTATTTCTCCCATCAACTCTTGCATTCATCACCTTCTTTAGCAGACAGCTATTTCCCATTCTCTCAACATAGCCAAACCACCTCTACACATTCATATCCACTCTAGCTGCTAACTCATTTCCTACACTCGTTCTCACCCTCACTACTTCGTTCCTAACCCTATCTACTCGAGATTTTCTGTCTGTCACTTTCATTCCCTACAACACAGTTCTCATACAGAACTCTCTTTACATTCATGCCCAACCCCCTATTATTCACTACTCCCTTAACTGCCCCCCACACTTTGCATCCTTCATTCACTCTCTTGACACAAATCTGCTTCCACTCCACCTTTGGCTGCAACTACAGACCCCAAGTACTTAAACTGATCCACCTCCTCAAGGAACTCTCCATTCAACCTTGCACCACCCTCCCTTCTCGTACATCTCATAACCTTACTCTTACCCACATCAACTCTCAACTTCCTTCTCACACACACCCTTCCAAATTCTGTCACTAATCGGCCAAGCGTCTGCAACCAGTACAGTACCATCTGCAAACAACTACTGATTTACCTCCCATTCATGGTCATTCTCGTCTACCAGTTTCAATCCTCGTCCAAGCACTCTAGCATTCACCTCTCTCACCACTCCAACATACAAATTAAACAACCACGGCAACATCACACATCCCTGTCTCGGCCCATCTCTCACTGAAAACCAATCGCTCACTTCATTTCCTATCCTAACACATGATTTACTACCTTTGTAGAAACTTTTCACTGCTTGCAACAACCTTCGACCAACTCCATATAACTTCGCTACATTCCGACATAGCAATATTAGCTAAATTATTTTGACAAGATACCTGAAATGACCCGAATTATTTTCTTTATTTCTTTTTTTATATATTCTGAGATGGCAAGATGGGCTCAAGGTTTGTTCTCAAAAGGCCATTTACTCGATAAAAAGATTGTGGAACAAGATTTTAATACATGGAAATAAACTTCTCACACCAAAAGTGAGAAGAAAAAACTAAAGAACATATACAAATGTATTCGAGGAGATTGCTATGTTTATTGGCATGGCTGACATGGCAAAAACTCAATTAGTTGCATCTTTCTCCTAACCTTACCAAGAGTTAAGAATCCACTAAATTGCAGTGTAGTAGTTAACCCCTTAAGCAAAGAATTGATTGGTAACCTGTGTTATCAGGTGTACGAGGACAGCATATGTAAAGGATATGCTAGACCAGTGGTAAAATTTGACATACTGTATGTCAACCCTGAATATACTGTATGTTGACAAAGAATTATTGAAGAGGGTAGGTGCATGGAAAGATTTACCATTATTTATTAGTTAAACAACCTATTTGAATTCTACTTCTTCGGGCATCCTTTGGCTTTTGAATTTGAACCCCTGACATAACACATGATCATAGCCCTATCAGGTACAAATAAATAACGCAACACAACTTTGTCCAATAATATGGCAGAATGATTTTCTCAGGAGCCAATTCGAACCACGCCATATTTATACAATTGAAGATTCATTTGAATATACCTCAAAATTAAATTTCATATGAGGAATGTAGAACTTTAAAGCTACTTAGTTACGAATAGATTTAAAAGCACTAATCCACGTTTTCCCAGGGACCATGACTAATACACTAGTGCTATAGACTTATGATAAAGTTGGACAGTTAAATCATTCATTAAATATTCAGCTACACTTATCATTTTGTAACTGATTTCTGGTTATCAAATGTACCCGTAACCATTGGTGAAACATTTGCACCTTGCAAAGAAGCATCCATATTTGATCAAATTAAGATTACTGCTGCCATTAAATATACCGTACATCTGTCCTGTGCACTGTAGAATAAATGACAACTGGCCATAGGTCCAGATTTATCGAGTTTTCCAACAGCAATTGAAGCACTACTATACAGTCCAGAAGCATCTCTTCAAAAGATACTTGGAACAATACCATAGGCTAGTACCCATCCATGAATGTTGCTAACAAAATTGTCTGGTGAGGAACTCAAAAACAACTTCAGCCATACCAAATTGATGTGATCATGCAAAATATATCTGGATCAGAAACCTCAATTTTGACAGGACAGAGTACTTTACAATACTGTCTAGTCAAATAATACAAACATTCTTTTGACGCACAAGTGCTCTCTCTTTCAATAAATTTCCAACAAACCAACTGCAACACATGATATACACCTTAGAATAACATTAGGGATGACTGAAATAATACCATAGTACATTAACTTATTCAATTTATTATCAAGTACAAAGTAATAATATTAACTGTTTTGACTTTCTTAACTGAAGTATTGAAGACTCCATATCAGTGAAGAAAACCCTCCACTTCACATACTGCAGAGAAGGAGACTTCAACCTCCACATCGCTATTAGTTCCTTCACCATCAAATCTGAAGACAAAGGGATTCAAAAACTTACTACTCTGCTCATATTACTTTCAAAGTCAAGGCAACTTTCAAAATAATCAGTAAAAAAACGTGGTAAGGTTTGTCAACATGGACCTCAGATAGCAAATAAAGTCATCATATAAATATTTAGGAACTTCAAACCTAAACAGTACAATAACAATAAAAATTATCACTCACCAGCAAGAATCTATACTTCTTTTGATCCAGTCTGGACCCACCTGTTTCCTGTAATAGTACACATGTAATATTAGGTTCCTGTCTTCTTCACATAACATGAAATTTTCAACTGATTACTTCAGGCAGTACGAATACTTTTACAATCATTACTTGTCAATAAGTATATAGGTGTCATCATTACACCTTAATAAAATAAGTGGATAAATAAAAATAGCTATGATAGAATCGTAACTTCAAGATAGGTTTTAAAAAAATCTTTAATCAAATTAGATGCAAAAATATAGAAAAAATTTCTAATAGAATAAAAAATACATATTTCTTGGAATAAATCTTAAAAATTACATTCTTCACTTGCAAAACAGAAGATATCATTGCTCACCCAATAAACTTGGCATTCCAAAGATAGTAAATCAGCTTTTAGTAAAGGCAGTTGTGCAGAATTCCATACAAGACTCGTCATAAGAAGCCTTAAAAAGGAATACAGTACACATGTTAACGAAAGTGTCACTTCATTAAGGGGTTACTCTACGACAAATCTCAGGCTTTGTTTCAAACATGGATCGAGATAAAAATCAACCATCTGACAGAAATTACGTCATCATGCTAATTATTGAAATGTACTGGAGTATGCTTTCTAGTCTTTGTAGAGGGGGATTGAAGGCTGAAAGTAAATGAAAATAATTTCAAGATGTATTTGCTAGAATTTACTAGTTATGAAAATGTGAAAATTTCCCATTCTTCTACTAGGCGTTATAAAGAAAATTCAATGACAACAGTGTTGTATTAGCCAGGTTTGGTCAGGTTTTAAGGCATTGTCTTGCGTGATAGGGCAAAGTCACTGTTCCTTGCCTCTGCCATTCATGAGCGGCTTTTAAACATGCATATAAAAAAACAAAAGGTTTCCAGTGTCTTTACAAACCAGTGCCAGCCATGATTATATACTCGACAATTCATACACATTAGAATCTTGGTTTTCACCCTTGAAGGGAAAAGTGGCAACTGGCAATAACTAACGTCAAACCCAATTCTAGTCTAAATTTGATATTAAAATTTTCTAACATTGGACAAAATGCATTCAATTCTGACAAGAAAATTTGTCCAGTGCACAATAAAATTGAGATAACTATAGAATAACATTACAAATAAAACCTGCTGGGAATATTTCAAGACTTTAGCATTTCTTCAATTGTGTTACTAAACTTTGGGCAACTAAAGGCTGGTGCCAACGTTCAAACTCTCAATGAGAATAAGTGACAAAAAAGGTTCTCGACATTCGGGGAAAGGGACTACAATAGACCACTGCATATAAATAGATTGAACTGATTAAAAGCATAAAAAAATCTAGTCCACTTCAAAGTCATGCAAGTTACTTATAACAATAATATGAAACTGCAAGCCTTACCTTGTGCAGTATAGAGGCTAGTCCAAGACTTCCGAGAACATTCCTTCCTGTAGATAGAAAGGAATTTTTTAAACTAAAAGTAGATACTAAATTAAACTTTCACATCTAAGATATTGTCATAAAATTACAAAGCATATTTAACTTTCATCATCAATGATTCCAATCAATTTTTTAATCATTTAGTTAATCAATCGGGTAGAAAAAAGAAAAGAAAAAAAAAGAGGCAGTCCTTACCTTAGCCTAATTGGAAGTTTTCTAACACTGGAATTCCACATACTGTACCTGTAAATAAGAAAATGTCGATAAAATGCAAGAATATGAAATTCTAATATTCATAATCTTGTCAGAAACATTTCAGTTCTTCTTAGAGGAATCAAGTACCAAACATCTTTATTCTTGCTTGAAAATAAATTCATCATTTACTATTTAATAAAAAAAGAAAGTTTTGTCTTACTTACGGGTATAGTAAACGTACTGGAGATGAAAGGGTCCTTCCGGATGAGTATTTCAACGAATTACCATGCAACATTCATCATCATACTGAAAGATAAAATTTAATAATTACCTATATTGAAAAGTTTCTCAAGTACCTTAAATATAAAGTGCAATCAACACTTCACCACTATATCATAAAAGCAAGATATAATGCAATTAACTGTACAGCAATAGTCTTGAGGATGTTCCAGAAACACCCTCTATGTATAAGAGCTATTTTTTCTTGGCCTTTGTAATAAGGAAATAAAACATGCCTAAGTCCTTGAATGAGCACAGGCCGAAGGAACAAGTCAAGCAGCCTCAACTTACCTTAAAAATTTCCACCTGTTGAAGATTCAAAACAACCAAAGCCTGAAAGGAAATTTGAAAATGTTATAATTGCAAATCACAAGAACAAAGAACCTATTTAGCAGAAAATTAATCAGCTTTTTTATTCTTCTTTGAGCCAGATAGTCTGGTGTGTTCATCGGGAAACCTGTGAAACAGTTTCAGAAGTTCCGGGCAAGAGAACCTTGCCTAGATCCTCCGTTGCTGAACACTGCGAAAATTTTGTTCGCAGCTTCCTGAATTCCACGTCTCTCTGAGAATGGATTATCCATTATCATCATGTCAATGTGACTACTCGGGAAACAAAGTACTTAACAATTCACTTAATGCTAGCAACTGTTTTTAAGTACAGCACATAGAATGAGAAGCATTCACCTATACCGTACAGTTAAAATATTAGATATTGCATACATACCTAACCACAATTGCAAAATTTGTCCTTGTGACAATTTCACTTCTGTAGAAAACTGCTTCTTCCAGAGTGAGTGACATGACCCAGCAATACTACCAATGGTCTTGTCTGTTAGTAGTCAACGTAACTGAAGTTCCCTTGCTGGGCCATACCCTTCTCTATACCCGGTACTTTAATAAATAATTCCATCTTATTATCTTCGCTCTGTATAACACCTGATGAGTAAGAAATAAATTGTTACTATGCATAGGACCTTACATAAGACAAGGTAAGATTATAAGAGCAATTAGCAGTAGAAGCTCCCCAACTTACAAACAGATCCAACTGAAGCCATAAGAATGAGATATTGTATTGAGCCCATAATGAAATACAGTAAAAAAAAAATTATAATTTAACGCACTAAGCATAAATATTTGCCATATGCAACGGGACTATTTGTTGACATTTGCAGCTGAAAATTGTATGCATGAGTTAGATGATGCCTATCCAAGGGCAAAAAATTTGACATGTAAACAGCTTCTTGGAACCTACTAACCCTTTTACCCCCAAAAGGACGTACTGGTACGTTTCACAAAACTCATCTCTTTACCCCCATGGATGTACATGTACGTCCTTGCAAAAAAATGCTATGAAATTTTATTTTTCTTTTCATATTTTTGATAATTCTTTTTAAAAATTCAGGCATTTTCCAAGAGAATGAGACCAACCTGACTTCTCTATGAGAAAAATTCAGGCTGTTAGTGCAATTTAAAAAAAAATATACTGCAAAATGTGCTGGGGAAAAAATAACCCCTTGGGGGTTAAGGGTTGGAAATTTCCAAAGAGCCTGGGGGGTAAAAGGGTTAAGTTTTGTAAGTTGAGGAATTTCTGTAAATTTGTGCCACTGCTTTACAGATAAATTCAATGAGAATAAACCCAATATCTGACAGTGGAGTGAATGGTATTAATTTTGCCACACGACAAATGCAAAATTTAGTAAAAACAATGCACCAACATGATGTGGCATATCTTGCATTCAAGACAGGTCCTGCCTGCTTGGTAAGAAAAAAAATAAAAAATTTATGATTACAGCAACCACCATAAAATTTGAGCTATAGCAGTGATGGCCTTCACATTATAGGCAACCTTGATTGAAATTTGATTGTAACAAACATTATTGAATTACTCTATTTGGCTTGTACTATGGATACTTTACAACAATGAGTAAACAAACTGGAGTTCATCTGACAGTTAAATTACTAAAATACAAATCTTATACATAGAAACACTAAAGAAAATAACTGGAATTTCTCCAAAATGCAAGAAAACAAATTCATAAGATGCTCTTACTGAAGTATTAATTTTCCAGAACATTACTACAATTCACGCCCAGACTTCAGCACTGAAGGTTGACCTCTCCCTCACCGTACCTGAAGACAAAAGATTCAGACTTAGTTCTCTTAATATTACTTTCAAAAGTAAATTAAAACCTTCAACTAATCAGTAACACTAAGGTGGTAAGGTTTGTCAACATGGACCTCAGATAGCAAATAACGTCATCACGCAAACGCTTTGGAATTTATGCAGGGATAATACGAGGAAGAATTACCACTTACCAAGAAAATACTCTTCGCACAATCCAGTCTGAACTCGCCACATTCCTATAAAAGTAAACGTAATTATTAGCTTCCTATTCTTTTAAATAGTGAAACATTCAAATCTTGACAAATTCAGGCAGTACGAATACTTATACAATCATTATTTGTCAACAAGTATATAGATGTCATCATTAAAATATTTCAGATTATACACACACCTATACTAGGAATGGCTATGGAAGCTCTAAAAAAAAATTTTTTAAATGAATTAAATGAACAACTACAGGAGTACATTCATAAATTCCTAATAGATTATTTCGTGGAAATTAGTCTTAAAATTACCTTAATTTGAAAAAAAAAACCTTTGCTCACCTAATAGTTACTTTTCAAAGGTGGTCACATTCTGCTTTTAGTATAGGCACTTGTGCAGAATTCCATGCAAGACTTGTAATAAGCAGCCTTAAAAGGAATACAGTATGCACGTTAACGAAAGTATCACTCTTCGTTCAGTGGTATTTCTACAACAAATCTCAGGCTTTGTTTCAAACATGGATTGAGGTAAAAACCAACCATCTGACAGAAATTACTTCATCATGCTAATCATAATATCCTTTCTAGTGTTTGTAAAAGAGGATTGAAGGCAAGACCAATGTACTTCGATTTATTTGCTTGAACCTATCAGTCAAAAATTATTTCACTTCTGCAAAGGTGAAAGATTTCCCATCCTTCCACTATGGCATACTGTATTAACCAAATAATTCAATGTTAACATGCATATCAAAACCAAAAGGTTACCTGTGCGTCTATCGAAGTCAGTGCCATTCCTGTTTTTCGAAAGGACACTTTACAACTCATGCACATTAGGATCTTGTTGTGTTTAGACCCTTGAAGGGAAAAAGTGGCAATTGTAAAACCAAAAAAAGAAAAAAAACTCAAAACCAAAACTAGTCTAAATTAGATCAGAATTATTTTCTAACATTGGACAGAATGCATTAGGATTCCGACATCAGACAGAAATTACGTCATCATGTGCAAAATAATAAACTACCAGATTTTCTTTTTTATATAACACTACCATTCTCTAGTTAACTAACTAAAGGCTGGTGCCTATGACTGAAGTCTCAAGAGACCTAGTGTAACAGACCACTGCAGATAAATGGATTGAATGGACAAAGCATAGGAGAAAAATCTGGCACTTGGTAAAATGTTATATATCCACTTCAAAAGCATGCAATTTACTTATGGAAAAAAAATTCTGAAATTGTACGCCTTACCTTATACAGCTAAGATGATAGGCGAAGGCTTTTTACGTTCATTTGCCCCTGTAGATGCAAAAGAATTCTTGTAAATCAAAAGTAGACATAAGATCAAACATTTATATCCCAACATTGTCATAAAATTACAAAGCATAATTAACTTTCATCATCAATGATTCCAATAATTTTTTAATCATTTAGTGTTAACCAGATAAACAAATAAGTCAGATTCTTACCGTAGCCTAAACGGAAGCTTTCTAGCACTGAACTCCATACATCTGTAAACAAGACACTTCTGTTAAGATACAAAAATATGAAATTATAACTATTAACCTTATCAAAACTTTCAGTTCTTCTTAGAGGATTCAAGTACCAATCATGTTCATTCTTGCTTGAAAAATAAAGTCATCATTTACTACATAATCCAAGGACCAAAAGTTGTCTCACACTTACCCGTGAAAGTACATTACATATACAGAAGAACACAGTCCTTACAGACAAGTATTTCAATGTCCACGCAACGTTCTTCAGCATACTGAAAGATTAAAAGTAATAATCATTACCCCTATGAAAAACACCCCTCTTGTATCTCAAATATAAATATCAATTAACACTATCACTAAAATATTAGTTCTAAATTACGCAGTTAACTGTATAGCAATTGTCTGGAGGATGTTTCAGAAACACCCTCTATGTAAAAAGCTATTTTCTCTGGGCCTTTGTAATAAGGAAATAAAACATGCTTAATTCCTTGAATGAGCACAGGCCATAGGGAGAATTGATCTAAAAATTAAGTAGCCTCAACTTACCTGAAGATTTTCCGCCTTTCACGGATTGAAAACTATATTCATCGCCTGAAAGAAAATTACAAAAATGTTATAAATGCAAAATCACAAGAACAAAACCCTACTTAGCAGAAAATTAATCAGCTTTTTTATTCTTCTTTGAGCCAGATAATCTGGTGTGTTCATCAGGAAACCTGTGTACCAGTTTCAGAAGTTCCGGGCAAGAGAACCTTGCCTAGATCCTCCGTCGCTGAACACTGCGAACAAAATGCCCACAGCTTCCCAAATTCCACGTCTCTCTGAGAATGGATTATCCACTATCATCATATAAATGCTACTTCAGTAACCATGCAATTTACACTATATTCTGTATACATTTTCAACGAATTACCTGCCACTATAATACAGTAAATAAAAATCAAATTATCAATAGATTTTGCCACAAATAGTACATGAAATATGAAGCATTTACCTAAAAAGCTACAGTATTAGGAATTGCATATACCTTACCAGAATCCACCAGTGATATCGTCAGTTAGTCATCACTCGTCCGATTTGCAGAGAAAATTGGGCTAAAGTTCTTTATCCCTGGTAGCATACTAAAGCTTCCATTTTGCTCTTTTTGCTTGGCATTAGAGCACCTGAAGCATAAAAAAACATTTTTACTGTGTGTAGGACCTTATACAAGAAGATTATCGAGCAGTTTAGCAACAACTCTAATGAACCAGATAATAGGGTAATGTTATTAGGGGATCATTTATAGCAACAAGTATAATTCAAAGCTTGTAGTGCCAATAAGATTTAATTAATAGACTGGTACTATACTCAATTTCTTTTAATGAGGTGCATTTGCACAGACTTGCAGCAGTGCCCATTTAGCTCGGGAAAAGTTAGAATTATCTTGTCCAACCAATCAGCAATCGGGAAACTTTTCCGAGCTAAACGGGCACCCATGCGAGTTGGTGCAAATCTGCCTCGCTAACATGAATCGACTATGGGACCTGTGAGACCTCTTGGCCGACAAGGGCATCTACAGCGAGTCCTAATTACCAATAAAACAAACTAAAGGAAAGGAAGCAGGAATGCAGGAAAAGTAGGATATCCAGAAAATTACCAGTAAACATGTGCCACTGGTTTAAGAATTTATTCTGAGAATAAACAATTCTTTCCTCTTGATTGGAGCTAAATGGTATTAATCTTGCCATTTTATACATGCAAGATTTATTAAAAACAATGCACCATAGAGAATGGCATTCAAGTCGAAATGGATCACATATTGGTATCAAAGGAAAGCTCTTGAAACACCAGAATATGAATGTGAAGTTAAATCACAAATACCAGACATTATTTCTATAAGGAAAAATTTCCCGTTACATTAAAAAAAATCTCGTCATAAATATGCTCCTAACTAACAGTGTACAAGATATTAAAATATGTGATAGCTTGTTTTAAGTCCTTTTCTTGGCCTTTATTTTGGTATATAATAAGTCCTAATAATATTATTGGACTAGCTCGCAGGAGACAAAAATCACCCGTGAGTCATACATAAAAAACGGTTGATAACACAAGGAAGGCAGAGAGATATAGAATGCTATCATACATTTTTGAAGACTAGACATTGGTCTCTCAGTTAATCACCAAGATTTCCTGGCCCAAAATGGTACCGACCAACAACAAACCCCCCTTGGACTATTCTCTGGTGGTAATAATCAAGTATACCTTTATATATTCTGCAGCCCAAGGTGTGACAAAGTCTTATGTAATTTTCTCCTCTCGTATTTGAATTTTTGAATTTTTTTTATATACGAGACAAGGTTAGAGGACATCATGTCATGAACTTTTAATATAAAGAAATTAGGTCAAAGTATGTATGTATGTATATGTGTATGTATATACAGTATATGTATGTATATATATATATATATGTATATATATATATATATATATATATATATATATATATATGATAAATTTTGCAAATTTTTACGTGTTTTTCATATTCAAATAAGCCATATATAAACGTAAAAATATGCAAAATTTATCATTAATTGAATGCCAAGTAACAAACTACCAATTAGCTACGATGGTGAAGATGGGTTGATTTCAATTCTAAGTACAAAATACCTGAATTCGACAGGTATAAGTACAGAAGAATTGTCATTGACTTTTATCTTTCTTCGTGGCCAAGTGGGTTAGTCACTGTCTGTACAAGCTTGCCGACCAGGGTTCGATTCCCGGCCGGAGCCAAGCTCTTGTCTTTGTGTGACTTCGCCTGGGGCTCTGATCCCGAGGTCATTAAGAGAATCCAGACATTAATGTATCAAAAATATATATGGCTTATTTGGATATATATATATATATATATATATATATATATATATATATATATATATATATATATATATATATATATATATACACACAAAAAATTCTTTAAAATTGATACTGTAATTACTTCCCGTCGTTTATTTCCTTTCCTCAATGGGCTAGTTTCACAGTTGTAGCCACTGGGCATATCGCATCCTGCTTTTCTAACTAGAGTTGTAGCTTAGCTAGCAATAATAAGTGCTACACAATGAAGATTGTATCAATAAGATTTAGGAATATTTAATAACAAGTGCTACACAATGAAGATTGTATCAATAAGATTTAGGAATATTCATCGCATTAATAGTAAACGTGTGCCACTGAAAAACTTCACTTACTCAATGAGAATAAATGCTAGCCATCTCCAGTGGAGTTAAGGTAATAATATTGCCACCTTTGCATCAAGATTTAATTGAAAAAATTGCACAACCTTCAGGTGGCATTTAAGACAAATTATAATTGCATACACTAAATTCTAGGTATAATTACATTATCACTTTCTTTATACAGTACTAACAAGCATTTATTGTCACAGACGATACTGATTTCAACTTTAGGAAATTCATGTATAATTTCAGTTGGTAGATTCATCTAACACTTAAAATTTTCTTTACCAACCACTAATAAACAAGTCATAAAAAAATCTAGTATCTCTTATTTTACTCATGCATCATTGTAAACTAATTCTGGGAAGGCCAGGCACATCAGCAACTTAACATGCATAGAGACAATCCAGACCTTGGGGAGCAACGTGAAATGAGGATATTCTACAGCATTAAATTGATGTTAACCCTTTAAGGACCAAATAGCCCAAACGGGATCTTTAAAACAGCTACTTTTGGGTAGTCGTGGTGAACATGTTTATGCCTGTCTGAAATTGACGCTTTGGCAACTCATAGAGACACGCCTCTGCTCTTCGAATCAGCCAATCAGAAGCCGCCTGCCCTTCTCGCCAAGTCTGTAGCTCCTTCCAAAGACACCTCACTTGTGCTCCAGCCGCAAAAGTGTCAAGACCCGTCGCAGTAACGTCCACGTTTCCCCCCCCCCCCCCCGACCTTCGTAATCATGGTAAATACACAGTGACTGTAGGATAGTGAAGCCGAGTGATATGTTTACCTTTTGATGTGGGTTTCAATGGCTGTAGTGTTACTGACGTGTCATAGTGACTATCGGAAAAAGTATAGATCCCGCATGGGCTACCTCGGTCGAGTTTAGGCGGACCACGCTCATCCAATATGGGATCTATTGGACCGTAACGGTTCTACCGCGCACTAGGTTACGACGCACATCGTTTTTGCAATTTATTTTAGTGATTGTCTGAGACATTTGTGAATAGTTTTGACCATATTTGTAGAAATAATAGTGATGATTTAGATATGTTAGGCTCATGTGCATTCAAAATATTACCTTACAAGGGATTAAATTACTTTTTTGTTAGGCAGTTACATTTTTTTCATTACATGATTTTAATTTTTTTTTTTTTGCAGTTTCGTGGCCATACGTTTTATGGGCATCGCAACGCTGCATTGGAGACTCAGGAACGTACACCATGGGTTGCCCCTGACGATGCTGAAGGAAGTGATGTCGACGTGAGCCCTTTGGATGTCGACAGTGATGACGACGACCCTTCGTACGTTCCTGACGACGAAGGCCTTACTCTGGAGGATGCTTTTGACCCTCCCAATGCTAGAGGTTAGTATGAGAGAGAGAGAGAGAGAGAGAGAGAGAGAGAGAGAGAGAGAGAGAGAGAGAGAGAGGGAGAGGGAGAGGGAGAGGGAGAGGGAGAGGGAGAGGGAGAGGGAGGGAGAGGGAGAGGGAGAGGGAGAGGGAGAGGGAGAGGGAGAGGGAGAGGGAGAGGGAGATGGAGAGAGAGAGAGAGAGAGAGAGATTTGTTTAAAAAAAATTTAAAAGCCTAGTTGTTACAATGGTTGCTCTTTAAATTTGTTTTCATTGTGTTGCTCTTTAAATTTTTGTAAACAATAAGTATTTTTTAAACTTATTTGTGTACTTGCATACTCACTGACATACACATGCACACACATGCATACTCACTGACATACACATGCACACACATTCATACTCACTGACATACACATGCACACACATGCATACTCACTGACATACACAAGCACACACATGCATACTCACTGACATACACATGCACACACATTCATACTCACTGACATACACATGCACACACATGCATACTCACTGACATACACATGCACACACATGCATGCACACACACCAGCACACACGGTTCATTTACTGTTTCACTTATTTATTCTTGTTTCAGGTCGCAGGGTCAATGTTGTTGTCCCTCAGGAGATGCCTGTGGAAGAGGAAGGTGAAGGTGAGGTTAACCCTAAGAGGCCTCGTGTTGGTGAATGGAAGAAGGACGACATTGACATCCAACCCCTGCCCGACTTCATTCATCCACAGCCGGACTTCTTGAGGGAACCTTATGAGTATTTCTCTCAGTTCTTCACAGCTGAATTGAGGGATCACATCGTTTTCCAGTCCAACCTGTACTCAAGACAGAAGGATGCAGGCAGTAACTTCCACATATCAGAAGAGGATGTCATGGTTTTCCTTGGCCTCATCATATACATGGGCCTGGTTCCTCTCCCTAGCATCGTCGACTTCTGGGCCGTGAAGACCAGGATTCCTCAGGTTGCAGACTTCATGTCCAGGAACCGCTTCAAGGCCATTCGATCATCACTTCACTTCAACGACAATGACCAGGCAGCAGGCTCCCAAGATCGGTTCTTCAAGGTGAGAGTCCCCTTCAGCAAGGTCACCAGAGAGTTCCTGAAAGTTCCCGAGACTCCTATCCATTCCATTGATGAAGTGATGGTTGCCTACAAGGGCACAAGGGCTGGTAACCTTCGCCAGTATGTAGCCAAGAAGCCTGACAAGTGGGGCTACAAGTTGTTCTGCCGCTCCAGCGTGGATGGATTTGTGCATGATATTCTTATGTACCAAGGGGAGACAACCTTTGTGAGCCACCCTACTCAGCTGTCTGAAGAGGAGAATGCCATGTCTGTCACTTCCAAGTTTGTTGTCTCCCTTGTTAAGACCATCAAGGACCCAAGTCACGCAGCAGTGTATGCAGACAACTACTTCACCAGTATAGGGTTGGCTAAGTACCTGAGATCGAAGTATGGATGCCGGTATGTGGGAACTGCCAGGGAAAACCGAGTTGGACATCCTCCCCTGAAGTCTGTGAAGGAGATGAGCAAGAAGACGACGCAAAGGGGCACACTGGACTACGTCTCTTCTGATGGCATCCTCGTTGCAAGATGGAAGGACAACAGCGTCGTGACAATCTTGTCCACTGATGTCGGTGTCAACCCCATGGGAACAGTGGAGCGGTACGACAGGGCACAGAAGAAGAAGGTTCCCATTCCTTGTCCATCTGCCATCCAGATGTACAACAACCGCATGGGTGGCATCGACAAAAGTGACATGTTGACACACCTCTACAAGACCCCCTTCAGAGCAAAGAGGTACTACATGAGGCTCTTTGCTCACCTCCTGGACCTGATCATCTGCAACGCTTGGATTCTGTACAAGAGGGATTGCTTGGCTTTGCAGACGAACCCAAAGCCCCTCAAGGACTTCCGACTGGATATCTCCAATTGGCTGAGAAGTTTCAAGACATCAAACTTCAGGATTACTAGAAATTCTCTTGGCACCAGGGATGTCCCTTTGCCCAAAAGGGGCCAACGGGCAGTTTTGCCAAGTATAGAGTCACGCCAGGATGCCACTGCCCTACACATGCCAAAGCATGTCACCATGAGGCAGACCTGCAAGTTCTGTTCAACTGCAGGCCACATCCACAGGTCTCGCTGGATGTGTGAGGAGTGCAAGGTGGCCCTTTGCCTCACTGAAAATCGTAATTGTTTTGCTTTGTTTCATAAGATTTCCAAGTAATTTTTGTTTTTGCTCTTTTTCAATAGATTTTAAAGTAAGTTTTATAATGTTTCTATTTTATCAATGATGAGTAAGGTTTATTATATTTTTTGCATTTTCAGAGTATTTTTGTATTTTTATAGTATTTTTGTATTTATTGAATATTGTATTTTCTTGTATTTATAACGTATTTCTTATTTAATTAAATTGTTAAGCCATATATGTGTTTCTGTTATACATTGGCACTATAAAAAAACTTTGTTATACATTAGAACTAAAAAAAAAATGTTGGGCGAAACTTCAAAATCTGTGCCGTTATGGTCCAATAGATCCCATATGGGATGAGCGTGGTCCGCGTAAACTCGCCCAAGGTACCCAAATGGGATACTTCATTGCATGCAATTATTTCGGTAATTTGGAAAAATTTTTAAAAGTACACAAGAATAAAAAGGTCTTGTATTTTCTAATACTACAACATACTAAAAGGAATTTTTAAAGTTTCCCATAAAACCTAGGGTGGACCTTAAAGGGTTAAAAATAGAAAGAAAATGTCATCCAAAATGGGTGTTCCTGAAATAATTTTCTGAGGTTTGACCATTTCCATCACCATGCTGGCAAGCGGAGATTGGTGATGGCGGGAGACTTGTTTGATCGCTCATGGCAAACCAATATAAATTGGTTGTCCCTGACTAGTACCGTTTTACGGAACGGTATCCACACTCAGTAAGTTGAACTATAAATCTAAAATAACTTATCAAGGGACTTAGCATAAACATACCTGGCCGAATCATTCTGCATTATGTTATCTTGAAATTTAAAAGGCCAAGAAATGCCCATGCTCTACATTTTGCCGAGGTTATAAGCCACGCAAACGACAAATTTCCAGTCTTTCTTGGGATTCCAAGTTGTTCAAATTGCATTTTGGTCGGACCACCTGAAATAAAGAAGTTTTAAATTTTCATGTATAGTTTAGTAGCTCCTGTATTGAAAATTCACAAACTTCTTAGGCTTCCTGTGAATAATTTTGCTAAAACACTGCACCAAACTAACCATCAGGAATGAAAAATAAACCCACCCATAAAAATGTGCAAGGGTTAATTGAATGTTGGGACCCTTACATAATTACAGCCTTTAGAAAAAAAATTATAAACTAATGAGTGCAGTAAATATAATGTACCACAGATCAAAAAATTGCATTCAATGAGAATAAATAAACTTGTCTTTGGTATTAATTTTGCCACATTTTCTGTGCAAGATTTGATTAAAACAATGCACCTATCATTGGTGGCCTTTAGGACAAAATACAAATTAAGCAGGCATAGATAACAGTAAATGTCCCTTGGGTATACATTACAAGCATCACTCAATTGGGAGGTGGATTGTGGTCTAGTATATTCCCATGAGTTAGTCAAACCTACCCCCAAAAATTCAGTATGGAAATTGGAAAATTTTTTTAAACTGTAGCCAGCCTTAAAAAGGTCATATACTGTACGGAAAGTCAACATGTACCCAACGGAAATTCAGTATGGAAATTGGAAAAATTTTGAAGCTGTAGCCAGTCTAAAAAGGACATTACATCATGACCAGAAATATTAATTCAACAATGAACAAGCGATGTGGTGTGAAATGTTGAACACTTTCGAACGAACATTATAAAATTACTGTAAAGGTCCTGTCAGTAGGGTTCCCCTACCATATAGAACCTGAAAAACGGTAAGTACAGTAGGTACCCGCCAAGGCAGAAGGTTACGACGCAAGATCACTACTAGGGCCATGACAGGCATCAGGACCCCAAATTCCACTTCCCTATAACAAAAGACACCTCATTCAACTATGGTACCTGGCAGGGAAGGGTTTTCATGCAAAATTGGCTGTGGTACTCAAAAGCTTACCTTTCATGTTGGGTTTCCACGATGTTCAAATCACATTTTTGTAGGACACCCTGCAACGAAGAGGGGAAAAAATTATTACCATGTAAAGATTAGTTCTGGCCAGTATTAACACTAAAACTTCTGATGATAAAAAATATAATACAGTACACCATTAAAAAAAAAAAAACTTAAAAAGATGCCCATAATGGTACTGTATACAGTATTGTACATTCACCTAAATTTTGTCTAGCAATCCTGGTCGATTAAGTAGTTTAGAAAACCAAATATGTGCCATGGGAAATATCAAATTGGTACTCATTTTACACAATTATAGCTTTTAGTATGAATAATTCTGTCATAGATTGCAGTAAATATAATGTACCACAGATCAAAAAATTTTATTCTATGAATAAATCAACTTGTCTTTGGTATTAATTTTGCCACATTTTCTGTGCAAGATTTGATTAAAACAATGCACCTATCATTGGTGGCATTTAGAACAAAATCCATATCGACAGTATGTTAAATTCTATAACCAGGCACAGATGGCATAAGCGTTACCGAGAGGTAGACGAGACGGTAAAATTATGGAAATACCCCAGACTAAGTAATTAATTGGTTTTCAGACAGAACAATAAGGCTCTCCTCAACTTACAAACTTTATAGGCTCCCAGAACCTATTTGTACGTCAAATTTTGGCCTACAGTAGTTCAACTAACTCATATGCTGACAAAAGTCAGCAAATATAAGATTTAGGGAGGCTTTGTATATCAGCGGCCAGTTCCTCAAGCATCAATTAAAAATGGACCTAAACATTCCCCTAACCAACAAACCTAACTGGGGGGAGGGGCATAATGTTCCCTACAAACCCCCCTTAAACTGCCGTATTCTAAGTTAGCCATAATAATACACACAGGTGACCGCTATCCTACAAACACCCCAGATTTACTAACTTGTAATTTTCTTCCTAGTTATGTTACCACAAAGAACTTTCTGGGGACATTATGGGAATCTGTCATGACCAGAAACATTAGGATAAGCCTCCCACCACACTACCATGGCAGAAGGATACAACCAGACAATGATGGGCCACGACTGCCCTCAGGACCACATTACAGTTCCCCACAACAAGCCATGCTCAGTCACCTGTAAGGTCGGGTAGTGTAGTTTGTGTTGAGTATAGTTAGGAAAATAAATTACCAAGAATTTGCTCCATGGCCTAATCACAATGTACTACATTCTTAGGAGACCCATGTTTACTCTTAGGAGTCTGTTCAGGATTTGCCGCAGCCTAATGAAGGAGGTATATCTTAGCAATCTGTGTATGCCAACGGTTATACTCGTATAAGCAGATGAGCAACTTGGAGTTATGAGGGCTATGGGTGTGGAAAACATGCACCTCTAGAATCTCGATGAAGGCACTGGCAGCAGGGTGACGGATGGGTTTAAGGCGATGGACAGTCTCTTCGGCTTCTACTCCTGCTACCTGGCAGTTGATCTTACTAGAACTAGTATGAACCGGCAGGGATCACTTGCCTTAGTTAGGCACTGCGCATAACAAGGAACTGGCTATCCTTTGACGTATCTGGCCAATGAATCCTCCCGAGGCACTTTGCATCACTAGGCATAGGAGATGAAGATGATAATGAAGGGAGATGGGAGAAAGCATCTTCAGCCAGACTGAATAGCTGGAAGGCGTCCTCCATGAATGCCGATGGGTTTGGGACCAGTGGGCTTCTCATCAAGACTCGTTGCTAAGAGGGCAAGGGAAGGGGAACCCAATATAGATATTAACAGACTTGCCACGACTGGGTATGGGGACCACTCTGTGCCTATCCCCTGGTTGCTCCTGCCAAATCTATTAACCATCATAGATGAACCTTACCGTCAAGAGATTTCCTAGGATGTATGTATGATAACGGCCAAGACGAAGGCACCCTTGCTTCTTGACATGGGCCACCACTTACCACATATTAGGGTTACCACTCTCCCCACTACTAGACTGCCAGGGAATGAATCCCTTTCTGAAACGCCCAAAAAGTGTAGAGCCTTCTCAGCGGTCCTAGTTCCTGACCGACTCATTGAGCAAATGGATGCATCCGTGAACAATAGGGGCTCCAGAGGAGAGCCCCAAAGCAGGACATCTCTCAGGTGTTGACTGTCCAACCCCGGAGCAGCTCCCTAGTTGATTGGGATGGGGGAACCCTGCCAGGGGAATTTCCTGCCATATGCACCAACTTGCACAGGTACCATGAGACCAGCAGTTAGAAGCTGCCCTGAAAAATTAACTTCTATAGGGATATTAGGTGCTCCATTAGTAGTTGCCAGTCCACAAGGGATGTCGAAGACACTTGCAGAAACGGGGTGGGGGTGACTAGGTCCAACCGGTCGAGCCACTCTGGCGCCAGTAAGGGCCTGGCTTCATCAGATTTCATATTTATCTAAAATAAGGTTTACTTTGCGACTTCAACCATTGTAATGTGTAATAGTAGGTTTACCATATCTTTAAAATACGTCATCCGCACAAAGATTCTCAGTCAATTCAATTCACGTGCTCCCCAAAAATAAAAGAAATGAAGTTGTTCATTGGAAAGGAGAAAGCTATGTAACAACTGGTAATCGTAAAATGATAGTAGAACCACATGTATTAAGACCATTGCATAAGATTCCTCAAACATGCGGCCGGAATAAACGGCACAATAACTGCAGAGAAGAGAATCACCGAGAAAAATAAGATGAAAATAAAATAAAATAAATTCTCCATCACGCCCAAGAAAAAATCTGCGCGATAAAATAAGGTAGGTTGATTCAACTGAACAATTTACTTTAATTATCGGTATTTATCCTACAAATATCCATCTAACTCAAGATTTGGGAGTAATCAGACACCACCTAGGGTCAGTCATTACGGTAGGTTAACTAAGAGGTCGAAGGAATAGCCTAGTTAAATCTGTAGTCTGAAAAAATATAACAGTATATAACAAACATAACTAACCATGTTGCAAGTCCCTTCAGCTTTTTAAATTGGGCTTGTAGCTCAACTAGTAATAATAAGGTCATTCCGGGCCTGAGGCCCAGGGTGGGGAAACAACCCCATAAGGCATCTTAGATAAAATATCAGATAAATTATAGTTAAAATGTAAGCGAAGAGCCTTCACCTAGCAAAACCCGTCAACGATTTGATTATAGAAACGCATAGGAGAGCACTGCCTAGCTAAAGTTCATCTAAGCATGAACTAAATCAAAATACCATTATCTACAGATTTATGCTCACAGTATACTTGTAGTGCACCGCTAGAAGAATAAAAACCTCTGTTAATTCGCCATCCCAATATACTGAAATCATCAGGAATTAAAAAATAGTCTACAAAAAAAATTGTACATCGGCTAGTGATACCAAACCGGCTACAATTTATATATATTCGCAAATAAGTCAATCGCAATATTCAAACATCTCAAATTAGCCTAACCTAATAATTGAAGTTACTAAAGCAAGCTAGTCGCATTCTACAGGTTATGACATTACCATTACGGTACCATTCTCCGGCCACGTGAAACAGCCATAATAGAATGCGAGTCGAGACCGTTGAACTATCACATGCCATCCTTGTACAGATTTCACACACTTGCAATATGTGTGCACTGCTAAACCAAAATCAATTTGATAACAGTAGGGATATATGACCCACAATAATACGGTATCTCGAACCGCATGGTATCACGTGGGTAAAGTATCTCAAACATGTTACGAATCTTTAACAATACTCTTAATATGAATAATACTACTAATATATAGATATAAACTACAATATCAAGAGTGTATCACTTACAATTAAAAAAAAAAAAATTCAAACTTACGATACGAAATGTTCTTTTAACGGAAGAAGAGGACGGCACACACCAACACAACAACATCGCCACCGGTGAAATGGCAGATTTGGTTATCCCCAGTCCTCACCTCACCCCAGACCCAGAGCCGTTCGATTCGAAATTTGAATTTCAAATTTCTAAAACACTAGTATATGTGAAAATTCTAGTTAATTGTTGAATTAAAAATTATATATGCTGAATTTGAATTTCTAAATAGCTTCTTAGATTATATTCATAATTTAAATTGTATTTAATAAGCCTCTTGATAATGTGATGGAAGTAAAATAAACGTTTATTAACCAGCACTACCAACATATGTTATAATTCTATATTGTATTTTAATGTCTTATTTATTATGTAAACTAAATCATTAAATATATGTTAGAATATCTGTTTATAATCATCACTGATTGTCCCTTGAAAATATCGGCTCGAACATCCAAACTTGGTGTGTAGAAAGTACGACCCAAAGAATTATACTTCTTTTATATTTACACGAAAAAATCATTTTAATTACATGACTTAACCATTAATAAAAATAGAAAAACACTAATATTAATCTATCTTTTTATTCAAAATCCATTTCAGTGCTAGTAAATCTTATTTGTGGCTTTTTCATAATCGTGTTGTGTCATATTTACATCCTGTCATCATTTTTATTTACGTCTCGAGCTATGAAAAGAATAATGTAGATATTTTACAATACTGTGTAGAAGAAAGCTACAAAAGGAAGGAAACTTTAATAGTAATTTCAATAGATTTCAAGAAAGCATGTGACTCAATAAAGAGGGAAAAAAAATAATAGAAATTATGAAAGAATATAAAATACACCCAAATGTAATAGATACATTGGAAGAAATCTACGTAGGAGACAAAACCAAAATAAACATAGGATATGAATTAGATAAAGAATTTGAAGTAACAAGTGGGATAAAACAGGGATGTACAGGGTCAACTACTCTATTTAAACTAATTACATATAAAATAATAAATGAATTAGAAAGAAAAGAAAAAGGCTTTGAAAACGAAATAATAAAGATTAGGGCATTGTTCTTTGCAGATGACGGCCTAATTGTAGCAAAAAATATAGTAAATGCTGAAGCAAACAAAAATACTGGTAGAAATATGTAGAGATTGTGGGCTAGAAATAAACAAAAATAATAGTCATATAATCATATATAATATGAAAGAAAAACCGGAAGAAATAGAGGGTATTAAAGTAACATATAGCATAAAATATTTGGGAATAGAGATAGAAGGGAAAAGAAATATGTTTAAAAAACAAAAGAAGAAAATGATGGAAAAGGCAGAAAAGCTAGCCAACTTAACCTACTCAATTATTGCGAAAAGCTGCCAAAAAATACTAATAGGAAAAACATATTGGAAAAATGTAGCCTTACCGGGAATACTGTATGGCACGGCAGTAATGAACATAACAGAAAGTGAAATAAAACGATTACAGCAGATTGAAAACGGAGTAGGAAGAAAAATTTTGGGAGCACCACCATATGCAGCAGTAGCAACACTATGGGGAGAGATAGGAATGTCCGAAATGAAGACTAGGATAGCAGGAGGAAGGCTAAGGTTTGTGAAAGGGATAGAAGAGGGGAGAAATGATTTGTTGAAGACAATTCTGGAAGAAATGAAAGAAAAAGAAAATAACAGGTGGATGAAAGAGACTAGAAAATGGATTAAAGATATGGAAATGAACGATAGAACCTTCAGGAGGATGGGAAGAGAAGAGCTCAAGGCCAAAATTAGAGAAGTAGATGGTAAAAAGTGGAGGGATGAGATAAAAGAGAAAACTAGTTTAGAAATATACGAACAAGGAAAAGGGCAAATATGAGAAGAAATGTTTTATGATAACAAACCTAATTCTATAATTATGTATAGAGCTAGGGCCAACTGTTTGAAATTAAATGATAGAAAAAGACAAGAAGTAGGAGGTAGGGTAGAATGCAAATTATGTGGGACAGTTAATGAAGACCTCGCCCACTTCATTCTTGACTGTCCAGACCTCAGCGACGAAAGAAGAAAAATAGTGGAATTGCAACAGCCGTATGAAGAAGATAATAAGAAACGTGCTGTTCAAGAAAGAAGGAATATAGAAAAGAAAAGAATATATTTATCAAAAGTGGAAAAAAAGAGAGAAGAAAATAAAAGAATTAGAATAAAGAAGAAACCCAAGGAGGTGCCGATGGAAAGGCGAATCCCTCCGCCCAACAACTGAAATGAACTGAACTAATAACACAGATATAGAAAGAGTAACATGGATACGAGAGAAAACTTAAATAGATGATATTCTAATAATATTTGATAGAAAGAAATTGACGTAGGTAGGTTATATAAGGAGAATGAGAGATAATAGAAAGACATTAAGAATATCAGCATTCTACTTTTCCAACTAGAGTTGTAGCTTAGTAGTAGTAGTAGTAGTAGTAATAATAATAATAATAATAATAATAATAATAATAATAATAATAATAATAATAATAATAATAATGGCCCTGGAGATTGCAAAAGAAGCATGGAAGAGAAGATGATTGATTGGCGAACTAAGGAGGTCAGTGGGTTTGGACTGGCATAGAGAGACCATAAACAGATGAAAGTAGGACATGTCTGAGGCCTTTATTCTGCAGTGAACTACTATGCCATGCTTGGCCGTGTCCAATTGATTTTTGCTGATGAAATCCTACCAAAACATCGGATATGGGTCACATGTTGGAAATAGGTATTTGAAGCCACAGCCTAATTATTATTATTATTATTAACAGCCAAGCTACAACCCTAGTTGGAAAAGCAAGATCCTATAAGCCCAAGGGCTCTAACAGGGAAAAGTAGCCCAGTGAGGAAAGGAAACAAGGAAAAATAAAACATTTTAAGAACAGTAACAATATTAAAATGAAAATTTCCTGTATAAACTATAAAAACTTTAACAAAACACAAGGAAGAGAGATTAGATAAAATAGTGTGCCCGAGTGTACCCTCAAGCAAGAGAATTCTAACCTAAGACAGAGGCTATGGCACTACCCAAGACTAGAGAACACTGGTTTAATTTTGGAGTGTCCTTCTCCTAGAGGAGCTGCTTATCATGGCTTAAGAGTCTCTTCTACCCTTACCAAGAGGAAAGTAGCCACTGAACAATTACAGTGCAGTAGTTAACCCCTTGGATGAAGAGGAATTGTTTGGTAATCTCAGTGTTGTCAGGTGTATGAGGACAGAGGAGAATTTTTAAGGAATATGCCAGACTATTCAGTGTATGTGTAGGCAAAGGAAAAATTAACCGTAACCAGAGAAGGGTGCAATGGAGTACTGTCAGGCCAGTCAAAGGACTCCACAACTCTCTTGCGGTAGTATCTCAACGGGTGGCTGGTGCCCTAGCCAACCTACTACCTATAAATATGGCAAAAATATGCAATAATGTCTAATGTGAATAAGAAAGGCACTTACCAGAGTAAATCTAAGAAATTGAAAGGGTAACTTAGCTAAATTTAGACACACCCAGAGAGAGAGAGACTATGTAGACGTCATTACTGAAGGCCCTCCCACTCATTGTTACTCTACTGTAGTATGACGTAGTTACTAGACTCTCCAGTCGTTTAGCCACTTATGAATGAAGACACAAACAGCTACCCTATACACTTCTCTCTCTCTCTCTCTCTCTCTCTCTCTCTCTCTCTCTCTCTCTCTCTCTGTATATATAATATATATATATATATATATATATATATATATATATATATATATATATATATATATATATATATATACATATATATATATATATATATATATATATATATATATATATATATATATATACATATATAAGGAGATCAGTAGACTAGGTAAATTGTTAAATATAGTTGATGAAGCTAGTCAGTGAGATAGTTTGCAGTCAAGAACAAATCTGTCATCTCTTATTCTTATTGTGAAAATTTAGAAATACATTAATATAAACAAAATATTTTTATATCTCATTTTTTTTTCCAAACTCGTCATTCAAGTATGACCCCTATAAAAGTTAATTTAGGCTTCCTGTCTGAATCATTTGGTGTTTGTGCATGATCTATTATCCACTTAGCTGATAATATTAATCATATGACGCATGCGGTTATTTTCTTTATTGCATAGTGCAAAAACACGCAGCATGCAGTCTTGCAGCCACAAGGACAATTTGCCAGGCCTGCCATAAGTGAAGCACCAGACAGCACTCACGTACAACAGATTGGCTTTGACGTATGAATGCTCTGCTGTCCTCCTCCTGTTATGGGCGTGTTTACTATTGTGAATGGAAAGTTTACTGGGTATTACGTTTGATGTCATAGTTCACGTCACAAATAGCGTCTAAATTTGGCTAAGTTACCCTTTCAATTTCTTATATTTACTCTGGCAAGTGCATTTATTATTCACATTAGACATTACTGCATATTTTTGCCAATTAGGCTGTGGCTTCAAATACCTATTTCCAAAATGTGACACATATCCAATGCTTTGGTAGGATTTTATCAATGAAAATCAATTGGACACGGCCCTGAAATGCATAGTTAGTAACGGTTGATTATATATATATATATATATATATATATATATATATATATATATATGGTGTGTGTATGTGTATTTCATCTTCATATAAAAGCTTTGGAAGAAAAGTACAAAGAATTGTCAATATTGGCTCAAAGGAGTTTGTCTAGTCCCATGACTTGGCACAACATGGGACTATTGCACACACAGCTCTCTCTCTCTCTCTCTCTCTCTCTCTCTCTCTCTCTCTCTCTCTCTCTCTCTCTCTCTCAAAATACCTGGATTAATTTGTTGTAATGCTTCTCTAATTAATTAATTTAATAATTTATCTGTTTTGCATATGAAATTAAAAAATGCTTAGGTCTAACGACAATGGCCCTATATCAATAATAATAATAATAATAATAATAATAATAATAATAATAATAATAATATTAATGGTGGTGAGAAACATTACTTCAGTCGACCTACAGCTGGCGGTTAGTTCGTTACAATTGAACAAAGTCGATTATGCGAGATTTCAATTTCTGTTTAATGTTGGCTACTTGTTGTAAGTTCGGCGGCTAGGAAAAAAAATGCTATATTAAGGCACAGAAAGGTGTTAACGTTTAGATGGCTAGGCCTTAAATGCACTATTAGTGAGACAAATGCTTGAATATGGTTCACAGGATGTGAAGTAATGTCTTTCAGGTTGTCTAGTGTTAAAAGACTGTAAACATATTGCTTAAGAATACAACCAGGCACACTATTCTATGTTTTCTTATTTCCTTTCATCACTGAGCTATTTTTTACCTGTTGGAGCCCTTGGGCTTATATAAAAATTTGCTTTTCCAACTAGGGATGTAGCGTAGTTAGTACATACATACATATACCAAGGCACTTCCCCCAATTTTGGGGGGGTAGCCGACATCAACAAATGAAACAAAACAAAAAAGGAACCTCAACTCTCTACGTTCCTCCCAGCCTGACAAGGGACTCAACCTAGTTCAGCTGGTACTGCTAGGGTACCACAGCCCACCCTTCCCCGTTATCCACCACAGATGAAGCTTCATAATGCTGACTCCCCTACTGCTGCTACCTCCGCGGTCATCTAAGGCACCGGAGGAAGCAGCAGGGCCTACCGGAACTGCGTCACAATCGCTCGCCATTCATTCCTATTTCTAGCACGCTCTCTTGCCTCTCTCACATCTATCCTCCTATCACCCAGAGCTTTCTTCACTCCATCCATCCACCCAAACCTTGGCCTTCCTCTTGTACTTCTCCCATCAACTCTTGCATTCATCACCTTCTTTAGCAGACAGCTATTTTCTTTTCTCTCAACATGGCCAAACCACCTCAACACATTCATATCCAATCCAGCTGCTAACTCATTTCTTACATCCATTCTCACCTTCACCACTTCGTTCCTAACCCTATCTACTCGAGATACACCAGCCATACTCCTTAGACACTTCATCTCAAACACATTCAATTTCTGTCTCTCCGTCACTTTCATTCCCCACAACTCCGATCCATACATCACAGTTGGTACAATCACCTTCTCATATAGAACACTCTTTACATTCATGCCCAACCCTCTATTTTTTACTACTCCCTTAACTGCCCCCAACACTTTGCAACCTTCATTCACTCTTTGACGTACATCTGCTTCCACTCCACCATTTGCTGCAACAAGAGACCCCAAGTACTTAAACTGATCCACCTCCTCAAGTAACTCTCCATTCAACATGACATTCAACCTTGCACCACCTTCCCTTCACGTACATCTCATAACCTTACTCTTACCCACATTAACTCTCAACTTCCTTCTTTCACACACCCTTCCAAATTCTGTCACTAGTCGGTCAAGCTTCTCTTCTGTGTCTGCAACCAGTAGTATCATTCGCAAACAACAACTGATTTACCTCCAATTCATGGTCATTCTCGTCTACCAGTTTTAATCCTCGTCCAAGCACTCGAGCATTCACCTCTCTCACCACTCCATCAACATGCAAGTTAAACAACCACGGTGACATCACACATCCCTGTCTCAGCCCCACTCTCACTGGAAACCAATCACTCACTTCATTTCCTATTCTAACACATGCTTTACTACCTTTGTAGAAACTTTTCACTGCTTGCAACAACCTTCCACCAATTCCATATAACCTCATCACATTCCACATTGCTTCCCTATCAACTCTATCATACGATTTCTCCATATCCATAAACGCAACATACACCTCTTTACCTTTTGCTAAATATTTCTTGCATATCTGCCTAACTGTAAAAATCTGATTCATACAACCCCTACCTCTTCTAAAACCACCCTGTACTTCTAAGATTGCATTCTCTGTTTTATCCTTAATCCTATTAATCAGTACTCTACCATACACTTTCCAACTACACTCAACAAACTAATACCTCTTGAATTACAACACTCATGCACATCTCCCTTACCCTTATATAGTGGTACAATACATGCACAAACCCAATCTACTGGTACCATTGACAACACAAAACACATATTAAACAATCTCACCAACCATTCAAGTACAGTCACACCCCCTTCCTTCAACATCTCAGCTCTCACACCATCCATACCAGATGCTTTTCCTACTCTCGTTTCATCTAGTACTCTCTTCACTTCCTCTATTGTAATCTCTCTCTCATTCTCATCTCCCATCACCGGCACCTCAACACCTGCAACAGCAATTATATCTGCCTCCCTATTATCCTCAACATTCAGTAAACTTTCAAAATATTCTGCCCACCTTTTCCTTGCCTCCTCTCCTTTTAACAACCTTCCATTTCCATCTTTCACTGTCTCTTCAATTCTTGAGCCAGCCTTCCTAACTCTCTTCACTTTTTTCCAAAACTTCTTATTCTCTTCATATGACTGACCCAATCCCTGACCCCACCTCAGGTCAGCTGTCCTCTTTGCCTCACGTAATAATGATAATAAAGGAGAAGTAAATATTTTACTGAAATGTAAGTACAAGGACGCCAACATGGAAAGCAGCCTATTGCGGGAAGGAAATAGATTAAATAACGAATAAAATATTTACAATAGAAGATGAAGCAAGGATGAATAACGTTAATATAAGTGAGAACGTTAGAATAGATCAGTCATATATAAAATATGAGAGGAGATAAGTGTCCTGCGTCATTCTTTCACACACACACACACACACACACACACACACACACACACACACACACACACACTATCTCCTCTTCCTTCCATCCTTATTGCGACGATCGACCAACTGCTAAGTACAACCCTTACGAGTTTAAATGAAAATAGTAGGCCTACACTTTTGCTCATGTTGTTTTCAACAAAAAAATAAATTTAAAGGACTTTAAAAACGTCTATGTATGAGGTAATAGTTTAATAAAGCCTATTAAAGGTCTATAGGCATGTTTTAGATTAAAAGATCAGTAGTGAATGGGCAAGACACTTGTATAATAATACTTTCGGTTAATCAATATTAACAGCTTACGGTGTTGAGAGGCCTTTTGCGTGTGGTAATTATTATGGGGATTCAAGAGGTCTTGTGTGGACCAATGGAACCCCTCTACCAACAGAACTTAAAGGAAAAATGGTAGTTTTCATTAATGTGTTTACAACCGGAAAAGCTTAGTCTTAACAGTCAAGTCTACCTTTAACTGCGTTGATTTACAGATTAAAAAAAAAAAAAGAACAGGTGGAACAATTTAGATGTTTGGGATCTACTATAAGTCCGTAGAAGATCGAGTGGGAGGCAAAGCATTGGATGGCAAGATAAGGTGAAGGATGATATGGAGAGAAGAGGTTTGGTGGAAGAGGATGCCTTTTAAGTAACAAACATTGAAGAGGGCGCATCAGGCAACAGTCCCCTTAAATGTAGGGAGAACGGTGGGAAAGAAGAAGAAAACTGACGCCTTTTATATACATGATTAATTAGTGTTTGTTAGACTGATTTCGTTACTATTATTACCCATTTCTCGTAAAATATGATCACAGGACACAATTTAATTTGTTGACAATTATAAGAATATCGGCCTAAAATGACGTCACAATTTTCCTGCAATATGATTGGTTGTCAGGTAAAAAAAGCGGCAGTTTAATTGTTGCTCAGTGGTATGAATTGATGTTGGTGACATCTCTGATCTTTACTTATCGAGTTTTTGGTTAATTTATTGGTTTATTGAAATGGCTAAGCAATGGGATGAGAAAATGGGTATTGAAGTTTCAACAGATAATAGATTCTGATTCGTACTTCTTACTGGTAATATATTATTTGAAAGTTCTATTTTGTTTTAGGTGATTTGTCGAAGTCAATATGGCGGAACACAAGGAGTGTGGAGTGACAGAATGTCATTTACGAGTGTCAAGTCAATAAAAATTACCTGAGACAATTGGTAAAAGTGTTATGGTGTTGGCTTTCTGATATAGTGTCTTTGCCACCAGAAATAGGAGTTAGGCCTAGACCGTGGCCTATGCAACCTGCACTTGATTATTTATGTATCTGCATGAAGTAGGCCTAACAGCCATATATGGAGGAGAAGCAATGTATTTATTACTGAAAAGTAAGGTAAGGTAAGCCAATATCTCAGTACTTGTTAACAGTTTCTTTTCCTGGAGTCAAATAGATTTAGTTTTATAACAGTAGTAATTGTGCATATAGACCTACGTAATAGTCTCGCTCAAACTCGATAGTTTCTTGTAGTGTTTGCAACCTCATCATCCTTGTGACCCAAGGCTGGGGTTTTTTTGGGAGCCTGTAGGTGAGTCATCAGCAGCCATTGCCTGGCCCTCCTTGGTCATAGCTTGGGCGGAGAGGGGCTTGGGTGCTGATCATATGGATATTTGGTAAGTCTCTAGGACATTGCCTCCACACACATATATATATTAGGTACCATTGTGGTTTTATTGTAGTGTATTACAGGGCAATGTTACCTAGGAAAAAAACTACTTATTCTTATAGAAAAAATTACGCTCTCTTCGAAAATGACACTCGTTCCCGTCGCAAATGAATAGTTTCAGAAATATATATATATATATATATATATATATATATATATATATATATATATATATATATATATATATCTATATCTTACGATAATGGGGGACCCCCAGTGGGAACTCGGGGTTTTGGGTGGGGAAAACATACTGGGGAAACGATACATAACCGTAAAACAAGCTTTTTCTTCTCTATACATTACCTTCTTGAATGTATAATTAACGGAGGAAAATACAAAACAGTATAGCTGGATAAACTTTGGAGGCGCCGTTGCAAAGACTATGTCTCATGAAAAAATACAGTAACCAGTGTTGCCAACATCTAATGTAGATCAAATGTTAACGTATCATGCTAACATTAGCAGTGTTTTTCATTTAATTTTTCTCATTCTAGTATGTACGTTTGTACATAGCAGGTTTCGACTTTTTGCGCAAAAACCCCGCCTCCCTGCGCAGACACTTTTCCTCCACCAATAGGATTTCTTTTTCTCTAATCCTGAAATGTAGCTGTTCGTCTCTCTACCAGCTCTGTTCAGGTCTATTACTTGATTAGTTATGTAATACCTTCTTATACATATTACGTTTGACCCCAGCATTACTCGTTTTATTATCCGATTCCTTATAAAATCACCTAATTTTATATACACATCAAATATTATTTATCATACATTCCATTTTATCTTCATGTATTACTTTTATACATTTTGTTATTACCTTGTCACTCCCAGATTTCACATAAATACTTGCTCTGGACTAGTTTCCCATTCTGTTCATTCATGTTTACTCTCTAGACTCCGTTGCTTTTCCATTAACCAATCACGAACCCATATGTATGTAAAGTTTGCACAGGGGTTTAATATTTCCCTACACCCACCTTCCAACAAGCCTTTTGCCGTGGAAACCTTTGCCCAAGTCACGTCTTTGTTAGTTCAAGTGTCGTCTTTTGCTTATTTTACGATCTAAGTTTTAGAAAATTGTAACCGCTTTAGTAATCCATACTTGAAACTATTTTGGTGTATTCCAATGTTGATAATTTTCTTAAATCACGTAATGTAATATACCAACTTTTACAGTGTTCCAAGTGCAGTGCTAACCTAAGGCAAAACACTTAAGACACCCCAGTCTACAACACCCCCGTGATCCCTAAGTTATGACATCACGGTCATAAAAGTAAGTTATTAATTTCTTTAACTTTAATGTGTTAGTTTTATTATATTTTGTTAGAGTGCAAAGCTCAGCATTACCAATTGCCAATTCATACGAGGGTGATGTTTTATTTTCCTGTGATCGTAAGTGAGGAACAAAAACCATTATATTTAACGTTGGTAATGTTAGAGTAACATTACTAATGTTAGCGTGCGCAGCTCAACATTACCGCTTGCCAGTACATAGGAGCTTGATGTTTTATTTTCATGCGAGCGAAGCGAGCTAATGGCGAAACAAGAACCCATATACACAGTGGAACCTCTACATACGAATGTCCTAACATACGAATTTTCCAACATCCGAAGTAAAATTTTACCAAATTTCTGTCTTGACACCCGAAGTGTTGCTCCATCATACGAAGTAAACAATACGCGTACGCATAGAATTTTCTCGAAAGCGTCAACCGTGGTTTGTTGTTGACGCCGCTAGATGGCAGCACATCGGAGGGACGCCAATCGAGCGTCACCTCAATCAGTCCTCTCATCTCGTGTGCATCGTGTGGTTGTTCTCTATTCGCTCAGTTATTAACAGAATTTTATCCTCCTTTTTCACGTGTTGTTTTCTGTGTTTCATAATCATGGGTCCTAAAAAGCTTAGTTTCGGTTCAGGAAGTAGTAGTAGTGGTGAGAAAAGGAAGAAGTCAATGCTTTCATTAGAACTAAAGCAAGAAATGATAGAAAAGCATGAGCGAGGTGTACGTGTTAGCGATCTGGCTAAACAATATGGCCGGAATATGTCTACGATCTCGACGATCATAAAACAGAAGGCAGCCATTAAATCAGTGAAACCTTCAAAGGGGATCACGATTATTTCCAAACATCGTAGCCCTGCCCTTGAAGAGATGGAACGCCTTTTGTTAATATGGATCAAGGACAAGGAGATTGTTGGCGATACGATCACTGAAACGATCATTTGTGAGAAGTCCAGCGCTATCTACAGTGACTTGAAGGCAGCAGGCTCTGGGGTTGAAGCGGGGGAGAGTTCAGCCGATCCTACGACGGAGAAATTCAAGGCGTCTTGAGGTTGGTTCGAGAAATTTAGGAAACGGACCGTGATTCATTCAGTTGTTCGGCATGGAGAAGCTTCGTGTTCGGACACCAAGGCTGCTAAAGACTTTGTTAAATAGTTCGAAAGCATCGTGGCGGAGGAAGGCTACGTAGAGCAGCAGGTGTTCAACTGTGATGAAACCGGTCTGTTTTGGAAAAAGATGTCTAGTCGAACGTACATTACCGCCGAAGAGAAGAAAATGCCTGGACATAAGCCAATGAAGGATCGGTTGACTCTTGCGCTTTGTGCCAACGCCAGCAGGGACTGCCAAATTAAGCCTATATTAGTTTACCATTCCGAAAACCCTAGGGCATTTAAAGCACATAGAATTAATAAAGACCTACTACATGTTTTATGGCGTTGTAATTCTAAGGCTTGGGTTACTAGGCATATCTTTGTGGAATGGGTAAACGTAGTTTTCGGCCCTGTTGTCAAGAAGTACCTTCAGGAGAGAAATTTGCCTTTGAAGTGCTTGCTTTGTTTGGACAATGCACCCGCTCACCCCCCCCCCCCCCTGGACTCGAAGATGATATCATCGACGAATACAAATTCATCAAAGTGTTGTATCTTCCACCGAATACCACCCCTAGCCTCCAGCCCATGGACCAGCAAGTCATCTATAATTTTAAGAAACTGTACACCAAGCACTTATTTAAGCAGTGCTTTAATGTCACGCAAAGCACCAACTTAACTTTGCATGAATTTTGGAGGAGCCACTTTAATATCGTGCACTGCTTAAAGATCATAGATCAGGCTTGGGAGGAAGTAACTCGTCGGACCCTGAATTCAGCGGAAGAAGCTTTGGCCTGATGCTGTTGCTCCCAGAGATTTTGAAGGTTTTGGCCCCGAGAATGAACCTGTGCTTGCCGCCGAGGAAGACGTCGAAGAGATTGTATCCCTTGGCAAGTCCATGGGTCTGGAGGTGGATGAAGATGACATCACCGAACTCGTCGATGACCATCATGAAGAGCTCACCACCGAGGAACTCAAGGAGCTACAAGCCATGCAGCATGATGAGTTCCAAGCGCAGTTGAGTGAGTTGGAGGAGACCGAGGAGGTAGGCCAAATCTTAGGTACCTGGAAATAAAACAGATGTTGGCATATCATCAACACGTGGTTGATTTCATCGACAAGCATCACCCACAGAAACGTCAGGTTTGCCGTGTTGTTGTGCAGTTCGATGATGTTTGCTTAACTCATTTCAGAAAAATCCTCAAAAGCCGTACCAAGCAACTTTCACTCGATAGTTTCTTTAAAAAATCTCTAAAATGGTCTAGTGATCATGATGACAAGAAAGAAAGTGAAGCAAAGAAAAGGAAGACCGAATCGAGTGAAAGTGATGAAAATTAAAAATAAGAAAAGAAATAAAAATAAAAAAATATATAATTATAAAAATGAAAAAAAAAAAATAAGCTAAGTTAAGTTAAAGTTCACATAGTGTAAGTTAGTGTAAGTTATCGTACACATTATCGTACAAAGTTGCCGTCCCTACCTCCTCGCTGATCTTCCATCTCCTCCTGCGTAGCAGTCCCTACACCTGCGCTGGCCTGTCGCTAAGGTAAAGTGTTACATAAAAACCCCTTTTTTATTTATCATTTCTTTATTATTATTCCTTTTTTAGATAATTATTATACTGTATTGTATTAATGTTATGTGTAATTATGTGTAGCCATTTATTAAGGAGTTATTATGGGTTTTTAGGCTGAGGAACGAATTAAACAAATTACCGTGTATTCTTATGGGAATATTTGCTCCAACATACGATCGTTTTAACATACGAAGCAGTTTCTGGAACGAATTAGGATTGTATGTAGAGGTATCACTGTATAATGTTATCGTAACAGTACTAACGTTACCGTAACGTGTGTGAAGTGATATAACAAAGGGCATTATATTGGGTTTGTGACCTGGGAACTTCTAGGTTAGGTTAGGTGGATTTGTTAGGTTCTGTACCCTTTTTGTACTTTTTTATATATTATGTATAGGGTATATGGAAAAATTCTTTAAAATACACACGATAATAATACCGTATCATTGCAATCGTTAGTAATTCCACCGTAACGTTGGTAATGCTCATATTTCAATACTTCTCCATTCATCATCTCCTACTTTGCGCTTCATAGGACTCAGTCATGTAGGCCTGGGTCTTCCAACTCTTCTAGTGCCTTGTGGAGCCCAGTTGAAAGTTTGGTGAACTAATCTCTTGGGAAGTGCGAAGAGCATGCCCAAACCATCTCCATCTACCCCTCATCATGATCTCATCCACTTGGTTAATCTTTCTTATAGTTTCATTTCTAATCCTGTCCTGCCATTCAATTCCCAATATCCTTCTGAGGGTTTTGTTCTCAAATCTACTAAAACTATTGGAGATTGTTTCATTGTATCTTTCACTAAACTCTAATTCTAAATACCCTGTATTGGAAATCATAGCCTAAATACTTAAATGATTCTACCTCATTAATTGTTTCTCCTTCCAATAATATTTCATCTTCCATTGCATACTCCATTCTCATCATCTCTCTCTTCTATTTATCTTCAGCCCAACCTCGTGTGACATTTCATGCATTCTGGATATATATATATATATATATATATATATATATATATATATATATATATATATATATATATATGTGTGTGTGTGTGTGTGTGTGTGTGTGTGTGTGGAAGATAAAGGCCTGAGACATGAAATCCATTGTCTTCTCTTCCTTTCTCTGCTTCTTTTGCAATGTCTAGAGGCCCAATTTTTTATTCTTAATGTCCATTTATTGCCTGTCATTCTCATATATCCTGCCCATGTTCATTTCTTTTTCTTACATGTTAGAATATCCTCTACTTTAATTTGCTCTCGTATCCATTTTGCTCTTTTTCTGTTTCTTATTGTTATTCCCATCATTATTCTTTCCATAGCTCTTCGAGTTGTAACTAGTACATTCTAAGGTTTTAGTAAAGCTGCAAGTATATGAATAAGTTAAAACGTATAGGACCATCTAATTAAATACTCTCCACTTTAGAGAAAGTGGCATTTTATATTTCATAATCTCATATTGTTTACCAAAAGCTCTCCATCCTATGCTTATCGTTCTTTTAATTTTGGTCTCGTGTCCCGGGGAAACACTGACAGTCTGTCTCAAATATGTATATAAGTATTCTTTAACAATCTCTAGAGGTTCGTCCATATTTGGTGCCTCTCTGCATTTTCATTGAACATTATCTTCGTTTTACACAAGTGTTTGCATTATCTCCAGGACGTCGGGACTTTCATCCTTCTCTATATTATTATTATTATGAAATCCAACCTCTCAATTCTTACAGATTCGGCCTGAAATGATAAATGGCAGTTAACATTGGATTAACGATAGTTTTTTTTAGGCTATATACAGTCGACTCTATTCTCACTCGTTCGAATCCCTTCATTCGCTCGCCCTAAATATCGGGGAATGTTGTTTCATTTCGTACCCTCTTTACAAAAGAACCTTACAATAAAACACATGATGCAAGCGCCATACATTAACAGCCAACCATGAAGATAAACAAACACAAGAGCGAGGCCACTTTCAAGTTTCCATTGAAACTTTTGCCTGTTTCATTTCACGGTTTCGAAACAGTGAAGCAATAATGAAATATGAGACAAACGCACTGTTACTCACTTGAACTTGAATCATAAATTCACTTCGCTTTTAAGAAGTGAGATAGTTCGAAAAGAATCAACAAAGTGAAATGTTAATGGCAATTCACTTGGGCAATGTCTTCTTCTGTCAGTCAGCCGTGCGCTCGGCGAACTTCGTTTGTTTTGACAACAAAGACGACGAGATGAAAATAGAAGGATGACGATGCTCATTCGTCGTCTACTGTTGAATCTGCCGTGTCATTCAAACGGCTAATCCAAGGGTGTCTTTGCATCCGAAAAAGTAATTTTGTATGCATTTAATCATTACTTCTCTGCACATGAAAGGAACTATGATGAATTATCGCTGGGGAAGAAGAAGGAGAAGAAATGCTTTCCTGAAGGCCATTGTAGTGTCTTCACCACATCTATGAGACGTCAAAATGACAGTAGTCTGTCACATTGTCCAAATGACACTCCTTCAAACTGAAAGCTTTTCTCTTACATGAGTGTACGTGAAGGTCTTTCATTGCGCCTGCGCAGGTATAAAGGTTGCAACGATTGGTACTCGGGCTTTTTCAAAATATTATTATTAAAGAAATGAAACGCAATTTTTGGACGAGAATAATAACGTGAATTGTTAGATTACTCCTCAATTTGACCTAGTCGTTCTGTAATAAGTTTCATAAGTGTGAGAAATGTCTTAGTAAACATTTTCACAGTTTGATAAGTTGCAATAAGGTTCTTGCAATAGATGTTGTTTACGTTTTTTTCAACACGAGAGGTTAATATAACATGTACGTTGGAGTTGAGAAATAGAATGGACCAATAAATAACCTTGGAGGCATTTATTCATATTATAACTAACAAAAATTAATGCACATCCATTTAAATCAGTTGGCATTTGAAAATAAAGAAGTTGAAGAAAATAAGACGAAACTTCATAATTCTCTTGGCTAAGGTCTATTGGAGTCAAGTTTGACTCATTGGGCCAGTAAATT
>NC_090753.1:87943174-87993174 GCF_036898095.1 Palaemon carinicauda | reverse complement strand
GCGTAGATTTGTAAACAGATCGAATGTGTCGTTGGTTATTATAATCTTTTCCTGTTTTGTCATTCCTAAAGGTCGTACTTTGGAGTCCAGTCTTTATCTTCGTACATGTAAACGAATAAGTAAGTGTTATCTTCATACACGTAAACGAATAAGTAAGTGTTATCTTCATACACGCAAACGAATAAGTAAATTATCTTCATACACGTAAACGAATAAATCAGTGTTATCTTCACACACGTAAACGAATAAATCAGTGTTATCTTCACACACGTAAACGAATAAATCAGTGTTATCTTCATACACGTAAACGAATAAGTAAATTACGTATCTTCATACACGTAAACGAATAAATCAGTGTTATCTTCATACACGTAAACGAATAAGTAAATTACGTATCTTCATACACGTAAACGAATAAATCAGTGTTATCTTCATACACGTAAACGAATAAGTAAATTACGTATCTTCATACACGTAAACGAATAAATCAGTGTTATCTTCATACACGTAAACGAATAAGTAAATTACGTATCTTCATACACGTAAACGAATAAATCAGTGTTATCTTCATACACGTAAACGAATAAGTAAATTACGTATCTTCATACACGTAAACGAATAAATCAGTGTTATCTTCATACAAGTAAACGAATAAATCAGTTATCTTCATACACGTAAACGAATAAGGAAGTGTTATCTTCATACAAGTAAACGTATAAATCAGTGTTATCTTCTTACAAGTAAAGGAATAAATCATTGTATGAACTGACATTTATATTAAGCCATGCTAGAGCCATGAAGCTAAATACATGTATAAAAGGGAAGAAGAAATGTTCTTAAACCTTTTTGAAATCCTGTCCAGTCATGCCACTGATGCGTGAATGGTTATCTCCTCTTCAGACCTGGTAATTACAGGATGACATAAAATAAAAGCTGAAAGTGAAATGACTTCAGATTGAAAATGAAAAGAAGAAGAAGAAGAAGAAGTTTCAAACAATGTTTTGGTTCTTCGTTTACCCGCGTTTTTCATCCGATGTATTTTCAAGAGGAAATTGGAGACTTGCTTGTTCTTAAAGTGCTTTGATAATGTGGATTTGACAATAAACACTACCTATGCAGTGTAATATACAAAATACCTAAGAATATATGAGATAAACTGAACAAATAGGTCCTGTAGAGTGTAAGGTTCCTCTGCGGTATAGGACTAGGAAAGCAGCCCTTAAACTTGAAGTAAGATTAAAGATAAGCTTAGGTTACTTATTTTTTTCTGTTGCTTAGTTATCATCATGTTCCAAGATGGCTGTAGTTATCTGAGGTTAGATTAATTCTTGGGGCATCTATATTTAGATTTATTCAAATGCTCAAATAGTTTTTTTCCTAGGTTACATTGCCCTGTAATACAGTAGAATAATACCCTTATTTACTGTATTACAGATTCTGAGTTCGAACAGAAAATATATGTTTTCCTGTAGTAAATAACGTGATTTGACCGAATTTGACGAGAGAGCGGAATTTTTTATATAGAAAAAAGTAGATATTCCTAGGTTACAGTGCCCTGTAATACAGTAAAATAATACCCTACTTTTTAGGTTAGACACTATTTCCCAGTGCCTTCGCTAGAGTAATATTGTATGTATTAATAACCTTGTCATCCTCTCTGTGCGTCTGTTATTATTATTATTATTATTATTATTATTATTATTATTATTATTATTATTATTATTATTAATAATCTAAGCTACAACTATAGTTGGAAAAGCAGGATGCTATAACCCCAAGGGGTACAACAGGGAAAAATAACTCCGTGATGAAAGGAAATAATAAAACAAATAAACTACATCAGAAGTAATGAGTAATTAGTATAAAACATTCTAAGATCAGGAACAACGTTAAAGTAGATCGTTCACATGCAATCTATGAAGACTCATGTTGGTCTGTTCAACATGAAAACATTCGCTGCAAGTTTGAACCTTGAAGTTCCAACTGTTCAACTGCTTGATTAGAAGAAAGATTTATTCTTCTTGAGTAATCAGTTCTTCTGTGTCATGATGTCTTTAATTTCTTCTTGAATGTTTTTTAATTTTAAAATTCATGTCTTATTGAAGAGTTAAAATTGGTTTTGTTCCAATCAAACATTGCCAAGCATTAGTTGTTCTGTCAAATCACATTTGCTTTGTTGAGTCTCATAATGAAATTCAATTTTTCTGGGGTAAAATTGTTATTCTATTATTGTTTTTCAACTTGTTCTTGTTCTTACCTAAGATGAATCTTTATATACAAAAGTCGAGAATGGAAGTTCGAATTTTTTAAGTCTTCACGTCTCTGAACACGTTACTTTGTGAAAATATTTTTATTCAATAGTCATGTAATTTCAGCTAGATAATATTTACCTCCTCTTCTTAAGACTTATTATGTATATCACATGTTCGATTCCTGAGTGAGCAGGATACTTTCGCCGTACCAAAAAAAAAAAAAAAAAAAATCAACGACATCGAGCGATTACGTCACTTTTTTTTAAGGGTCCATTGAAACTTGCGTAATGGCCATTAATTACTCATGGGTAAAACATGAGAGAGGGATGGTGAGTCAAAATAGTATGTCATTATCACGAAAGATGAAAAAACACACCGGCTATTTAAAAACCATTTGTCTTTCGTCGAATTATCTTGACCTATCTGGTAACTCTACCATGGTTTCGTTGCCAGAAGTACCGGAACTAATTATGCTTCTAAAGACTTCTAATTAGAAGTGTGTCTGGCTAGATCATCTTGTGTGCCATGACATTGCCATTCTTAATCAAGGATTCTATCGATGACCATGCACGCAATCGCGTGCACGCACGCACATGGAAACCTAGAAGTACTTTTCTCAGGCAACTGCTGGAACTCGGGATTCATAGATGCTATTCTAACATTTAAGCCCGTTCGTATATTTGTTTTTATTTTCCTCTTAAACAATGAGGTATTACATGATTGTTCGATGATGTACGTACATACATAAAGCATGCATAAAACATATACATACGTATATACACATGATTTTAACAGGTATTTCATGTTGGGCTACTCTGTACGTTATAAAAAACTTGTTTTTAGTGTGTTTTACTATTTTATAGCTTCGAACTAACATGCTTTCCAGTTCTTATGTATCTACAATGTTAAGACTGGAATGAAGTTTTTTATCATTATCGTATAATAATAAACTTTACCTTGTGCTATGGTTACAGAACTTGAAATCCAAAAAGCGGTACAGTCTATAGACCTTGACTATGTCCATCTCCAACCATGCTAGGACCAGACATTGGCAGGTATTCATAAAAATGAAGGTTATCCTTGTAAGCATAAGGTAGAAGTACAAGGTAATTCTCTGAAGCAAAAGGTAGAAGTATAAGCAAATCTTTCTTTCCATATTCATAATGATTACCTTTTACTTGCGAGGATATCCTCCGAGCAGAAGTAAAAGGTTGACTCGTGTTTCGGGATCGCTTAGTTACATGTTGGAACTTGTAAGATTTCATTTGTGCTGTCAAGATAAAAAAAGAGTTTAGTATTTATAATACGTATTTAATGCCCCGTTTTTACTTGTATTTAATTAAGTTTACGCATCAGAAAGAACACAGACGCATCCGCGCCTTCCCCAAAGCTTCGCTGGCAACATCTATCCCCCTTCCCTTGCATTAGAAGTTCTTTGACCTCTTTTTAGCTCCCACACCCCTTGCATTAGAAGTTCTTTGACCTCTTTTTAGCTCCCACACCCCTTGCATTAGAAGTTCTTTGACCTCTTTTTAGCTCCCACACCCCTTGCATTAGAAGTTCTTTGACCTCTTTTTAGCTCCCACACCCCTTGCATTAGAAGTTCTTTGACCTCTTTTTAGCTCCCCCACCCCTTGCATTAGAAGTTCTTTGACCTCTTTTTAGCTCCCCTATCCCTTGCATTAGAAGTTCTTTGACCTCTTTTTAGCTCCCCTATCCCTTGCATTAGAAGTTCTTTGACCTCTTTTTAGCTCCCCCACCCCTTGCATTAGAAGTTCTTTGACCTCTTTTTAGCTCCCCCACCCCTTGCATTAGAAGTTCTTTGACCTCTTTTTAGCTCCCCCACCCCTTGCATTAGGAGTTCTTTGACCTCTTTTTAGCTCCCCCTTGCATTAGAAGTTCTTTGACCTCTTTTTAGCTCCCCTATCCCTTGCATTAGAAGTTCTTTGACCTCTTTTTAGCTCCCCCACCCCTTGCATTAGAAGTTCTTTGACCTCTTTTTAGCTCCCCCACCCCTTGCATTAGGAGTTCTTTGACCTCTTTTTAGCTCCCCCTTGCATTAGAAGTTCTTTGACCTCTTTTTAGCTCCCCTATCCCTTGCATTAGAAGTTCTTTGACCTCTTTTTAGCTCCCCCACCCCTTGCATTAGGAGTTCTTTGACCTCTTTTTAGCTCCCCCTTGCATTAGAAGTTCTTTGACCTCTTTTTAGCTCCCCTATCCCTTGCATTAGAAGTTCTTTGACCTCTATTTAGCTCCCCCACCCCTTGCATTAGGAGTTCTTTGACCTCTTTTTAGCTCCCCCTTGCATTAGAAGTTCTTTGACCTCTTTTTAGCTCCCCTATCCCTTGCATTAGAAGTTCTTTGACCTCTTTTTAGCTCCCCCACCCCTTGCATTAGGAGTTCTTTGACCTCTTTTTAGCTCCCCCTTGCATTAGAAGTTCTTTGACCTCTTTTTAGCTCCCCTATCCCTTGCATTAGAAGTTCTTTGACCTCTTTTTAGCTCCCCTATCCCTTGCATTAGAAGTTCTTTGACCTCTATTTAGCTCCCCCACCCCTTGCATTAGAAGTTCTTTGACCTCTTTTTAGCTCCCACACCCCTTGCATTAGAAGTTCTTTGACCTCTTTTTAGCTCCCACACCCCTTGCATTAGAAGTTCTTTGACCTCTTTTTAGCTCCCCCACCCCTTGCATTAGAAGTTCTTTGACCTCTTTTTAGCTCCCCTATCCCTTGCATTAGAAGTTCTTTGACCTCTTTTTAGCTCCCCTATCCCTTGCATTAGAAGTTCTTTGACCTCTTTTTAGCTCCCCCACCCCTTGCATTAGAAGTTCTTTGACCTCTTTTTAGCTCCCCCACCCCTTGCATTAGAAGTTCTTTGACCTCTTTTTAGCTCCCCCACCCCTTGCATTAGGAGTTCTTTGACCTCTTTTTAGCTCCCCCTTGCATTAGAAGTTCTTTGACCTCTTTTTAGCTCCCCTATCCCTTGCATTAGAAGTTCTTTGACCTCTTTTTAGCTCCCCCACCCCTTGCATTAGAAGTTCTTTGACCTCTTTTTAGCTCCCCCACCCCTTGCATTAGGAGTTCTTTGACCTCTTTTTAGCTCCCCCTTGCATTAGAAGTTCTTTGACCTCTTTTTAGCTCCCCTATCCCTTGCATTAGAAGTTCTTTGACCTCTTTTTAGCTCCCCCACCCCTTGCATTAGGAGTTCTTTGACCTCTTTTTAGCTCCCCCTTGCATTAGAAGTTCTTTGACCTCTTTTTAGCTCCCCTATCCCTTGCATTAGAAGTTCTTTGACCTCTTTTTAGCTCCCCCACCCCTTGCATTAGAAGTTCTTTGACCTCTTTTTAGCTCCCCCACCCCTTGCATTAGGAGTTCTTTGACCTCTTTTTAGCTCCCCCTTGCATTAGAAGTTCTTTGACCTCTTTTTAGCTCCCCTATCCCTTGCATTAGAAGTTCTTTGACCTCTTTTTAGCTCCCCTATCCCTTGCATTAGAAGTTCTTTGACCTCTTTTTAGCTCCCCCACCCCTTGCATTAGAAGTTCTTTGACCTCTTTTTAGCTCCCCCACCCCTTGCATTAGAAGTTCTTTGACCTCTTTTTAGCTCCCCCACCCCTTGCATTAGGAGTTCTTTGACCTCTTTTTAGCTCCCCCACCCCTTGCATTAGAAGTTCTTTGACCTCTTTTTAGCTCCCCTATCCCTTGCATTAGAAGTTCTTTGACCTCTTTTTAGCTCCCCCACCCCTTGCATTAGAAGTTCTTTGACCTCTTTTTAGCTCCCCCACCCCTTGCATTAGAAGTTCTTTGACCTCTTTTTAGCTCCCCTATCCCTTGCATTAGAAGTTCTTTGACCTCTTTTTAGCTCCCCCACCCCTTGCATTAGGAGTTCTTTGACCTCTTTTTAGCTCCCCCACCCCTTGCATTAAAAGTTCTTTGACCTCTTTTTAGCTCCCCTATCCCTTGCATTAGAAGTTCTTTGACCTCTTTTTAGCTCCCCCACCCCTTGCATTAGAAGTTCTTTGACCTCTTTTTAGCTCCCCCACCCCTTGCATTAAAAGTTCTTTGACCTCTTTTTAGCTCCCCTATCCCTTGCATTAGAAGTTCTTTGACCTCTTTTTAGCTCCCCCACCCCTTGCATTAAAAGTTCTTTGACCTCTTTTTAGCTCCCCTATCCCTTGCATTAGAAGTTCTTTGACCTCTTTTTAGCTCCCCCACCCCTTGCATTAAAAGTTCTTTGACCTCTTTTTAGCTCCCCTATCCCTTGCATTAGAAGTTCTTTAACCTCTTTTTAGCTCCCCCACCCCTTGCATTAAAAGTTCTTTGACCTCTTTTTAGCTCCCCTATCCCTTGCATTAGAAGTTCTTTGACCTCTTTTTAGCTCCCCCACCCCTTGCATTAAAAGTTCTTTGACCTCTTTTTAGCTCCCCTATCCCTTGCATTAGAAGTTCTTTGACCTCTTTTTAGCTCCCCCACCCCTTGCATTAGAAGTTCTTTGACCTCTTTTTAGCTCCCCCACCCCTTGCATTAAAAGTTCTTTGACCTCTTTTTAGCTCCCCTATCCCTTGCATTAGAAGTTCTTTGACCTCTTTTTAGCTCCCCCACCCCTTGCATTAGAAGTTCTTTGACCTCTTTTTAGCTCCCCCACCCCTTGCATTAAAAGTTCTTTGACCTCTTTTTAGCTCCCCTATCCCTTGCATTAGAAGTTCTTTGACCTCTTTTTAGCTCCCCCACCCCTTGCATTAGAAGTTCTTTGACCTCTTTTTAGCTCCCCCTTGCATTAGAAGTTCTTTGACCTCTTTTTACCTCCCCCACCCCTTGCATTAGAAGTTCTTTGACCTCTATTTAGCTCCCCCATCCCTTGCATTAGAAGTTCTTTGACCTCTTTTTAGCTCCCCCACCCCTTGCATTAGAAGTTCTTTGACCTCTTTTTACCTCCCCCACCCCTTGCATTAGAAGTTCTTTGACCTCTTTTTACCGCCCCCACCCCTTGCATTAGAAGTTCTTTGACCTCTATTTAGCTCCCCCACCCCTTGCATTAGAAGTTCTTTGACATCTTTTTAGCTCCCCCACCCCTTGCATTAGGAGTTCTTTGACCTCTTTTTAGCTCCCCCTTGCATTAGAAGTTCTTTGACCTCTTTTTACCTCCCCCACCCCTTGCATTAGAAGTTCTTTGACCTCTATTTAGCTCCCCCACCCCTTGCATTAGAAGTTCTTTGACCTCTTTTTACCTCCCCCATCCCTTGCATTAGAAGTTCTTTGACATCTTTTTAGCTCCCCCTTGCATTAGAAGTTCTTTGACCTCTTTTTACCTCCCCCACCCCTTGCATTAGAAGTTCTTTGACCTCTATTTAGCTCCCCCACCCCTTGCATTAGAAGTTCTTTGACCTCTTTTTACCTCCCCCATCCCTTGCATTAGAAGTTCTTTGACCTCTTTTTAGCTCCCCCACCCCTTGCATTAGAAGTTCTTTGACCTCTTTTTACCTCCCCCATCCCTTGCATTAGAAGTTCTTTGACATCTTTTTAGCTCCCCCTTGCATTAGAAGTTCTTTGACCTCTTTTTACCTCCCCCACCCCTTGCATTAGAAGTTCTTTGACCTCTATTTAGCTCCCCCACCCCTTGCATTAGAAGTTCTTTGACCTCTATTTAGCTCCCCCATCCCTTGCATTAGAAGTTCTTTGACCTCTATTTAGCTCCCCCACCCCTTGCATTAGAAGTTCTTTGACCTCTTTTTACCTCCCCCATCCCTTGCATTAGAAGTTCTTTGACATCTTTTTAGCTCCCCCTTGCATTAGAAGTTCTTTGACCTCTTTTTACCTCCCCCACCCCTTGCATTAGAAGTTCTTTGACCTCTATTTAGCTCCCCCACCCCTTGCATTAGAAGTTCTTTGACCTCTTTTTACCTCCCCCATCCCTTGCATTAGAAGTTCTTTGACCTCTTTTTACCTCCCCCACCCCTTGCATTAGAAGTTCTTTGACCTCTTTTTACCTCCCCCACCCCTTGCATTAGAAGTTCTTTGACCTCTTTTTACCTCCCCCACCCCTTGCATTAGAAGTTCTTTGACCTCTATTTAGCTCCCCCACCCCTTGCATTAGAAGTTCTTTGACATCTTTTTAGCTCCCCCACCCCTTGCATTAGGAGTTCTTTGACCTCTTTTTAGCTCCCCCTTGCATTAGAAGTTCTTTGACCTCTTTTTACCTCCCCCACCCCTTGCATTAGAAGTTCTTTGACCTCTATTTAGCTCCCCCACCCCTTGCATTAGAAGTTCTTTGACCTCTTTTTACCTCCCCCATCCCTTGCATTAGAAGTTCTTTGACATCTTTTTAGCTCCCCCACCCCTTGCATTAGAAGTTCTTTGACCTCTTTTTAGCTCCCCCACCCCTTGCATTAGGAGTTCTTTGACCTCTTTTTAGCTCCCCCTTGCATTAGAAGTTCTTTGACCTCTTTTTACCTCCCCCACCCCTTGCATTAGAAGTTCTTTGACCTCTATTTAGCTCCCCCACCCCTTGCATTAGAAGTTCTTTGACCTCTTTTTAGCTCCCCCACCCCTTGCATTAGAAGTTCTTTGACCTCTTTTTAGCTCCCCCACCCCTTGCATTAGAAGTTCTTTGACCTCTTTTTAGCTCCCCCATCCCTTGCATTAGAAGTTCTTTGACCTCTTTTTAGCTCCCCCACCCCTTGCATTAGAAGTTCTTTGACCTCTTTTTAGCTCCCCCACCCCTTGCATTAGAAGTTCTTTGACCTCTTTTTAGCTCCCCCATCCCTTGCATTAGAAGTTCTTTGACCTCTATTTAGCTCCCCCACCCCTTGCATTAGAAGTTCTTTGACCTCTCTTTAGCTCCCCCACCCCTTGCATTAGAAGTTCTTTGACCTCTTTTTAGCTCCCCTATCCCTTGCATTAGAAGTTCTTTGACCTCTATTTAGCTCCCCCACCCCTTGCATTAGAAGTTCTTTGACCTCTCTTTAGCTCCCCCACCCCTTGCATTAGAAGTTCTTTGACCTCTTTTTAGCTCCCCCACCCCTTGCATTAGAAGTTCTTTGACCTCTTTTTAGCTCCCCCACCCCTTGCATTAGAAGTTCTTTGACCTCCTTTTAGCTCCCCCTTGCATTAGAAGTTCTTTGACCTCTTTTTACCTCCCCCACCCCTTGCATTAGAAGTTCTTTGACCTCTTTCTACCTCCCCCTTGCATTAGAAGTTCTTTGACCTCTATTTAGCTCCCCCACCCCTTGCATTAGAAGTTCTTTGACCTCTCTTTAGCTCCCCCACCCCTTGCATTAGAAGTTCTTTGACCTCTTTTTAGCTCCCCTATCCCTTGCATTAGAAGTTCTTTGACCTCTTTTTAGCTCCCCCACCCCTTGCATTAGAAGTTCTTTGACCTCTTTTAGCTCCCCCTTGCATTAGAAGTTCTTTGACCTCTTTTTACCTCCCCCACCCCTTGCATTAGAAGTTCTTTGACCTCTTTCTACCTCCCCCTTGCATTAGAAGTTCTTTGACCTCTATTTAGCTCCCCCACCCCTTGCATTAGAAGTTCTTTGACCTCTCTTTAGCTCCCCCACCCCTTGCATTAGAAGTTCTTTGACCTCTTTTTAGCTCCCCATCCCTTGCATTAGAAGTTCTTTGACCTCTATTTAGCTCCCCTCACCCCTTGCATTAGAAGTTCTTTGACCTCTTTTTAGCTCCCCCACCCTTGCATTAGAAGTTCTTTGACCTCTTTTTAGCTCCCCCACCCCTTGCATTAGAAGTTCTTTGACCTCTTTTTAGCTCCCCCATCCCTTGCATTAGAAGTTCTTTGACCTCTATTTAGCTCCCCCACCCCTTGCATTAGAAGTTCTTTGACCTCTCTTTAGCTCCCCCACCCCTTGCATTAGAAGTTCTTTGACCTCTTTTTAGCTCCCCTACCCCTTGCATTAGAAGTTCTTTGACCTCTTTTTAGCTCCCCCACCCCTTGCATTAGAAGTTCTTTGACCTCTTTTTAGCTCCCCCTTGCATTAGAAGTTCTTTGACCTCTTTTTACCTCCCCCACCCCTTGCATTAGAAGTTCTTTGACCTCTATTTAGCTCCCCCATCCCTTGCATTAGAAGTTCTTTGACATCTTTTTAGCTCCCCCACCCCTTGCATTAGAAGTTCTTTGACCTCTTTTTAGCTCCCCCACCCCTTGCATTAGGAGTTCTTTGACCTCTTTTTAGCTCCCCCTTGCATTAGAAGTTCTTTGACCTCTTTTTACCTCCCCCATCCCTTGCATTAGAAGTTCTTTGACCTCTTTCTAGCTCTCCCACCCCTTGCATTAGGAGTTCTTTGACCTCTTTTTAGCTCCCCCTTGCATTAGAAGTTCTTTGACCTCTTTTTAGCTCCCCCACCCCTTGCATTAGAAGTTCTTTGACCTCTCTTTAGCCCCCCACCCCTTGCATTAGAAGTTCTTTGACCTCTCTTTAGCTCCCCCACCCCTTGCATTAGAAGTTCTTTGACCTCTTTCTAGCTCTCCCACCCCTTGCATTAGGAGTTCTTTGACCTCTTTTTAGCTCCCCCTTGCATTAGAAGTTCTTTGACCTCTTTTTACCTCCCCCATCCCTTGCATTAGAAGTTCTTTGACATCTTTTTAGCTCCCCCACCCCTTGCATTAGAAGTTCTTTGACATCTTTTTAGCTCCCCCACCCCTTGCATTAGAAGTTCTTTGACCTCTTTTTAGCTCCCCCACCCCTTGCATTAGGAGTTCTTTGACCTCTTTTTAGCTCCCCCACCCCTTGCATTAGAAGTTCTTTGACCTCTTTTTACCTCCCCCATCCCTTGCATTAGAAGTTCTTTGACCTCTTTTTAGCTCCCCCACCCCTTGCATTAGAAGTTCTTTGACCTCTTTCTAGCTCTCCCACCCCTTGCATTAGGAGTTCTTTGACCTCTTTTTAGCTCCCCCACCCCTTGCATTAGGAGTTCTTTGACCTCTTTTTAGCTCCCCCTTGCATTAGAAGTTCTTTGACCTCTTTTTAGCTCCCCCACCCCTTGCATTAGAAGTTCTTTGACCTCTCTTTAGCCCCCCACCCCTTGCATTAGAAGTTCTTTGACCTCTCTTTAGCTCCCCCACCCCTTGCATTAGAAGTTCTTTGACCTCTCTTTAGCTCCCCCACCCCTTGCATTAGAAGTTCTTTGACCTCTCTTTAGCCCCCCACCCCTTGCATTAGAAGTTCTTTGACCTCTCTTTAGCTCCCCCACCCCTTGCATTAGAAGTTCTTTGACCTCTTTTTAGCCCCCCACCCCTTGCATTAGAAGTTCTTTGACCTCTCTTTAGCTCCCCCACCCCTTGCATTAGAAGTTCTTTGACCTCTCTTTAGCCCCCCCCCACCCCTTGCATTAGAAGTTCTTTGACCTCTCTTTAGCTCCCCCACCCCTTGCATTAGAAGTTCTTTGACCTCTCTTTAGCTCCCCCTTGCATTAGAAGTTCTTTGACCTCTCTTTAGCTCCCCCACCCCTTGCATTAGAAGTTCTTTGACCTCTTTTAGCTCCCCCTTGCATTAGAAGTTCTTTGACCTCTTTTTAGCTCCCCCACCCCTTGCATTAGAAGTTCTTTGACCTCTCTTTAGCTCCCCCACCCCTTGCATTAGAAGTTCTTTGACCTCTCTTTAGCTCACCCCTTGCATTAGAAGTTCTTTGACCTCTCTTTAGCTCCCCCACCCCTTGCATTAGAAGTTCTTTGACCTCTTTTAGCTCCCCCTTGCATTAGAAGTTCTTTGACCTCTTTTTAGCTCCCCCACCCCTTGCATTAGAAGTTCTTTGACCTCTCTTTAGCCCCCCACCCCTTGCATTAGAAGTTCTTTGACCTCTCTTTAGCTCCCCCACCCCTTGCATTAGAAGTTCTTTGACCTCTCTTTAGCTCCCCCACCCCTTGCATTAGAAGTTCTTTGACCTCTCTTTAGCCCCCCACCCCTTGCATTAGAAGTTCTTTGACCTCTCTTTAGCTCCCCCACCCCTTGCATTAGAAGTTCTTTGACCTCTCTTTAGCTCCCCCACCCCTTGCATTAGAAGTTCTTTGACCTCTCTTTAGCTCCCCCACCCCTTGCATTAGAAGTTCTTTGACCTCTCTTTAGCCCCCCACCCCTTGCATTAGAAGTTCTTTGACCTCTCTTTAGCTCCCCCACCCCTTGCATTAGAAGTTCTTTGACCTCTCTTTAGCTCCCCCACCCCTTGCATTAGAAGTTCTTTGACCTCTCTTTAGCCCCCCACCCCTTGCATTAGAAGTTCTTTGACCTCTCTTTAGCTCCCCCACCCCTTGCATTAGAAGTTCTTTGACCTCTCTTTAGCTCCCCCTTGCATTAGAAGTTCTTTGACCTCTTTTTAGCTCCCCCACCCCTTGCATTAGAAGTTCTTTGACCTCTCTTTAGCCCCCCACCCCTTGCATTAGAAGTTCTTTGACCTCTCTTTAGCTCCCCCACCCCTTGCATTAGAAGTTCTTTGACCTCTCTTTAGCTCCCCCCCACCCCTTGCATTAGAAGTTCTTTGACCTCTCTTTAGCTCCCCCACCCCTTGCATTAGAAGTTCTTTGACCTCTCTTTAGCTCCCCCACCCCTTGCATTAGAAGTTCTTTGACCTCTCTTTAGCTCCCCCACCCCTTGCATTAGAAGTTCTTTGACCTCTCTTTAGCTCCCCCACCCCTTGCATTAGAAGTTCTTTGACCTCTCTTTAGCCCCCCACCCCTTGCATTAGAAGTTCTTTGACCTCTCTTTAGCTCCCCCACCCCTTGCATTAGAAGTTCTTTGACCTCTCTTTAGCCCCCCCCACCCCTTGCATTAGAAGTTCTTTGACCTCTCTTTAGCTCCCCCACCCCTTGCATTAGAAGTTCTTTGACCTCTCTTTAGCTCCCCCACCCCTTGCATTAGGAGTTCTTTGACCTCTCTTTAGCTCCCCCTTGCATTAGAAGTTCTTTGACCTCTCTTTAGCTCCCCCACCCCTTGCATTAGAAGTTCTTTGACCTCTCTTTAGCCCCCCCCCACCCCTTGCATTAGAAGTTCTTTGACCTCTCTTTAGCTCCCCCACCCCTTGCATTAGGAGTTCTTTGACCTCTCTTTAGCTCACCCCTTGCATTAGAAGTTCTTTGACCTCTCTTTAGCTCCCCCACCCCTTGCATTAGAAGTTCTTTGACCTCTCTTTAGCCTCCCACCCCTTGCATTAGAAGTTCTTTGACCTCTCTTTAGCTCCCCCACCCCTTGCATTAGAAGTTCTTTGACCTCTCTTTAGCTCCCCCCCACCCCTTGCATTAGAAGTTCTTTGACCTCTCTTTAGCTCCCCCACCCCTTGCATTAGAAGTTCTTTGACCTCTCTTTAGCTCCCCCACCCCTTGCATTAGAAGTTCTTTGACCTCTCTTTAGCTCCCCCACCCCTTGCATTAGAAGTTCTTTGACCTCTCTTTAGCTCCCCCACCCCTTGCATTAGAAGTTCTTTGACCTCTCTTTAGCTCCCCCACCCCTTGCATTAGAAGTTCTTTGACCTCTCTTTAGCTCCCCCACCCCTTGCATTAGAAGTTCTTTGACCTCTCTTTAGCCCCCCACCCCTTGCATTAGAAGTTCTTTGACCTCTCTTTAGCTCCCCCACCCCTTGCATTAGAAGTTCTTTGACCTCTCTTTAGCCCCCCCCCACCCCTTGCATTAGAAGTTCTTTGACCTCTCTTTAGCTCCCCCTTGCATTAGAAGTTCTTTGACCTCTCTTTAGCTCCCCCACCCCTTGCATTAGAAGTTCTTTGACCTCTCTTTAGCCCCCCACCCTTGCATTAGAAGTTCTTTGACCTCTCTTTAGCTCCCCCACCCCTTGCATTAGAAGTTCTTTGACCTCTCTTTAGCCCCCCCCCACCCCTTGCATTAGAAGTTCTTTGACCTCTTTTAGCTCCCCCACCCCTTGCATTAGAAGTTCTTTGACCTCTCTTTAGCCCCCCCCCACCCCTTGCATTAGAAGTTCTTTGACCTCTCTTTAGCTCCCCCACCCCTTGCATTAGGAGTTCTTTGACCTCTCTTTAGCTCCCCCTTGCATTAGAAGTTCTTTGACCTCTTTTAGCTCCCCCACCCCTTGCATTAGGAGTTCTTTGACCTCTTTTTAGCTCCCCCTTGCATTAGAAGTTCTTTGACCTCTTTTTAGCTCCCCCACCCCTTGCATTAGAAGTTCTTTGACCTCTCTTTAGCCCCCCACCCCTTGCATTAGAAGTTCTTTGACCTCTTTTTAGCTCCCCCACCCCTTGCATTAGAAGTTCTTTGACCTCTTTTTAGCTCCCCCACCCCTTGCATTAGGAGTTCTTTGACCTCTCTTTAGCTCCCCCACCCCTTGCATTAGAAGTTCTTTGACCTCTTTTTAGCTCCCCCACCCCTTGCATTAGAAGTTCTTTGACCTCTCTTTAGCCCCCCACCCCTTGCATTAGAAGTTCTTTGACCTCTCTTTAGCTCCCCCACCCCTTGCATTAGAAGTTCTTTGACCTCTCTTTAGCCCCCCACCCCTTGCATTAGAAGTTCTTTGACCTCTCTTTAGCTCCCCCACCCCTTGCATTAGAAGTTCTTTGACCTCTCTTTAGCCCCCCACCCCTTGCATTAGAAGTTCTTTGACCTCTCTTTAGCTCCCCCACCCCTTGCATTAGGAGTTCTTTGACCTCTCTTTAGCTCCCCCACCCCTTGCATTAGGAGTTCTTTGACCTCTCTTTAGCTCCCCCACCCCTTGCATTAGGAGTTCTTTGACCTCTCTTTAGCTCCCCCACCCCTTGCATTAGGAGTTCTTTGACCTCTCTTTAGCTCCCCCACCCCTTGCATTAGGAGTTCTTTGACCTCTCTTTAGCTCCCCCACCCCTTGCATTAGGAGTTCTTTTACCTCTCTTTAGCCCCCCACCCCTTGCATTAGGAGTTCTTTGACCTCTCTTTAGCTCCCCCACCCCTTGCATTAGGAGTTCTTTGACCTCTCTTTAGCTCCCCCACCCCTTGCATTAGGAGTTCTTTGACCTCTCTTTAGCTCCCCCACCCCTTGCATTAGGAGTTCTTTGACCTCTCTTTAGCCCCCCCACCCCTTGCATTAGGAGTTCTTTGACCTCTCTTTAGCTCCCCCCACCCCTTGCATTAGGAGTTCTTTGACCTCTCTTTAGCTCCCCCACCCCTTGCATTAGAAGTTCTTTGACCTCTCTTTACCCCCCCACCCCTTGCATTAGGAGTTCTTTGACCTCTCTTTAGCTCCCCCACCCCTTGCATTAGAAGTTCTTTGACCTCTTTTACCCCCCCACCCCTTGCATTAGGAGTTCTTTGACCTCTCTTTAGCTCCCCCACCCCTTGCATTAGGAGTTCTTTGACCTCTCTTTAGCTCCCCCACCCCTTGCATTAGGAGTTCTTTTACCTCTCTTTAGCTCCCCCACCCCTTGCATTAGGAGTTCTTTTGACCTCTCTTTAGCTCCCCCACCCCTTGCATTAGGAGTTCTTTTACCTCTCTTTAGCTCCCCCACCCCTTGCATTAGGAGTTCTTTTACCTCTCTTTAGCTCCCCCACCCCTTGCATTAGGAGTTCTTTTACCTCTCTTTAGCTCCCCCACCCCTTGCATTAGGAGTTCTTTGACCTCTCTTTAGCCCCCCCACCCCTTGCATTAGGAGTTTTTTGACCTCTCTTCAGCTCCCCCACCCCTTGCATTAGGAGTTCTTTTACCTCTCTTTAGCTCCCCCACCCCTTGCATTAGGAGTTTTTTGACCTCTCTTCAGCTCCCCCACCCCTTGCATTAGGAGTTCTTTGACCTCTCTTTAGCTCCCCCACCCCTTGCATTAGGAGTTCTTTGACCTCTCTTTAGCTCCCCCACCCCTTGCATTAGGAGTTCTTTTACCTCTCTTTAGCTCCCCCACCCCTTGCATTAGGAGTTTTTTGACCTCTCTTCAGCTCCCCCACCCCTTGCATTAGGAGTTCTTTGACCTCTCTTTAGCCCCCCCACCCCTTGCATTAGGAGTTCTTTGACCTCTCTTTAGCTCCCCCACCCCTTGCATTAGGAGTTCTTTTACCTCTCTTTAGCTCCCCCACCCCTTGCATTAGGAGTTCTTTGACCTCTCTTCAGCTCCCCCACCCCTTGCATTAGGAGTTCTTTGACCTCTCTTTAGCTCCCCCACCCCTTGCATTAGGAGTTCTTTTACCTCTCTTTAGCCCCCCCACCCCTTGCATTAGGAGTTCTTTGACCTCTCTTCAGCTCCCCCACCCCTTGCATTAGGAGTTCTTTGACCTCTCTTTAGCTCCCCCACCCCTTGCATTAGGAGTTTTTTGACCTCTCTTTAGCTCCCCCACCCCTTGCATTAGGAGTTCTTTGACCTCTCTTTAGCCCCCCCACCCCTTGCATTAGGAGTTTTTTGACCTCTCTTCAGCTCCCCCACCCCTTGCATTAGGAGTTCTTTGACCTCTCTTTAGCCCCCCCACCCCTTGCATTAGGAGTTCTTTGACCTCTCTTTAGCCCCCCCCACCCCTTGCATTAGGAGTTCTTTGACCTCTCTTTAGCCCCCCCACCCCTTGCATTAGGAGTTCTTTGACCTCTCTTTAGCCCCCCCACCCCTTGCATTAGGAGTTCTTTGACCTCTCTTCAGCTCCCCCACCCCTTGCATTAGGAGTTCTTTGACCTCTCTTTAGCTCCCCCACCCCTTGCATTAGGAGTTCTTTGACCTCTCTTTAGCCCCCCCACCCCTTGCATTAGGAGTTCTTTGACCTCTCTTCAGCTCCCCCACCCCTTGCATTAGGAGTTCTTTGACCTCTCTTTAGCTCCCCCACCCCTTGCATTAGGAGTTTTTTGACCTCTCTTTAGCTCCCCCACCCCTTGCATTAGGAGTTCTTTGACCTCTCTTTAGCTCCCCCACCCCTTGCATTAGGAGTTCTTTTACCTCTCTTTAGCCCCCCCACCCCTTGCATTAGGAGTTTTTTGACCTCTCTTCAGCTCCCCCACCCCTTGCATTAGGAGTTCTTTGACCTCTCTTCAGCTCCCCCACCCCTTGCATTAGGAGTTCTTTGACCTCTCTTTAGCTCCCCCACCCCTTGCATTAGGAGTTCTTTGACCTCTCTTTAGCTCCCCCACCCCTTGCATTAGGAGTTCTTTTACCTCTCTTTAGCTCCCCCACCCCTTGCATTAGGAGTTCTTTGACCTCTCTTCAGCTCCCCCACCCCTTGCATTAGGAGTTTTTTGACCTCTCTTCAGCTCCCCCACCCCTTGCATTAGGAGTTCTTTGACCTCTCTTTAGCTCCCCCACCCCTTGCATTAGGAGTTCTTTGACCTCTCTTTAGCTCCCCCACCCCTTGCATTAGGAGTTCTTTTACCTCTCTTTAGCTCCCCCACCCCTTGCATTAGGAGTTCTTTTACCTCTCTTTAGCTCCCCCACCCCTTGCATTAGGAGTTCTTTTACCTCTCTTTAGCTCCCCCACCCCTTGCATTAGGAGTTTTTTGACCTCTCTTCAGCTCCCCCACCCCTTGCATTAGGAGTTCTTTGACCTCTCTTCAGCTCCCCCACCCCTTGCATTAGGAGTTCTTTGACCTCTCTTTAGCTCCCCCACCCCTTGCATTAGGAGTTCTTTTACCTCTCTTTAGCTCCCCCACCCCTTGCATTAGGAGTTCTTTGACCTCTCTTTAGCTCCCCCACCCCTTGCATTAGAAGTTCTTTGACCTCTCTTTGGCTCCCCCACCCCTTGCATTAGAAGTTCTTTGACCTCTCTTTAGCCCCCCACCCCTTGCCATTAGAAGTTCTTTGACCTCTCTTTAGCTCCCCCACCCCTTGCATTAGAAGTTCTTTGACCTCTCTTTAGGCCCCCCCCCACCCCTTGCATTAGAAGTTCTTTGACCTCTCTTTAGCTCCCCCACCCCTTGGATTAGAAGTTCTTTGACCTCTCTTTAGCCCCCCCCACCCCTTGCATTAGAAGTTCTTTGACCTCTCTTTAGCTCCCCCACCCCTTGCATTAGGAGTTCTTTGACCTCTCTTTAGCTCCCCCTTGCATTAGAAGTTCTTTGACATCTTTTTAGCTCCCCACCCCTTGCATTAGAAGTTCTTTGACCTCTCTTTAGCCCCCCACCCCTTGCATTAGAAGTTCTTTGACCTCTCTTTAGCCCCCCCACCCCTTGCATTAGGAGTTCTTTTACCTCTCTTTAGCCCCCCCACCCCTTGCATTAGGAGTTTTTTGACCTCTCTTCAGCTCCCCCACCCCTTGCATTAGGAGTTCTTTGACCTCTCTTCAGCTCCCCCACCCCTTGCATTAGGAGTTCTTTGACCTCTCTTCAGCTCCCCCACCCCTTGCATTAGGAGTTTTTTGACCTCTCTTCAGCTCCCCCACCCCTTGCATTAGGAGTTCTTTGACCTCTCTTTAGCTCCCCCACCCCTTGCATTAGGAGTTCTTTGACCTCTCTTTAGCTCCCCCACCCCTTGCATTAGGAGTTCTTTTACCTCTCTTTAGCTCCCCCACCCCTTGCATTAGGAGTTCTTTTACCTCTCTTTAGCCCCCCCACCCCTTGCATTAGGAGTTTTTTGACCTCTCTTCAGCTCCCCCACCCCTTGCATTAGGAGTTCTTTGACCTCTCTTCAGCTCCCCCACCCCTTGCATTAGGAGTTCTTTGACCTCTCTTTAGCTCCCCCACCCCTTGCATTAGGAGTTCTTTGACCTCTCTTTAGCTCCCCCACCCCTTGCATTAGGAGTTCTTTGACCTCTCTTTAGCTCCCCCACCCCTTGCATTAGAAGTTCTTTGACCTCTCTTTGGCTCCCCCACCCCTTGCATTAGAAGTTCTTTGACCTCTCTTTAGCCCCCCACCCCTTGCCATTAGAAGTTCTTTGACCTCTCTTTAGCTCCCCCACCCCTTGCATTAGAAGTTCTTTGACCTCTCTTTAGGCCCCCCCCACCCCTTGCATTAGAAGTTCTTTGACCTCTCTTTAGCTCCCCCACCCCTTGGATTAGAAGTTCTTTGACCTCTCTTTAGCCCCCCCCACCCCTTGCATTAGAAGTTCTTTGACCTCTCTTTAGCTCCCCCACCCCTTGCATTAGGAGTTCTTTGACCTCTCTTTAGCTCCCCCTTGCATTAGAAGTTCTTTGACATCTTTTTAGCTCCCCACCCCTTGCATTAGAAGTTCTTTGACCTCTCTTTAGCCCCCCACCCCTTGCATTAGAAGTTCTTTGACCTCTCTTTAGCTCCCCCACCCCTTGCATTAGAAGTTCTTTGACCTCTCTTTAGCTCCCCCCCACCCCTTGCATTAGAAGTTCTTTGACCTCTCTTTGGCTCCCCCACCCCTTGCATCAGAAGTTCTTTGACCTCTCTTTAGCTCCCCCACCCCTTGCATTAGAAGTTCTTTGACCTCTCTTTAGCTCCCCCACCCCTTGCATTAGAAGTTCTTTGACCTCTCTTTGGCTCCCCCACCCCTTGCATTAGAAGTTCTTTGACCTCTCTTTAGCCCCCCACCCCTTGCCATTAGAAGTTGTTTGACCTCTCTTTAGCTCCCCCACCCCTTGCATTAGAAGTTCTTTGACCTCTCTTTAGCCCCCCCACCCCTTGCATTAGAAGTTCTTTGACCTCACTTTAGCTCCCCCACCCCTTGCATTAGAAGTTCTTTGACCTCTCTTTAGCTCCCCCACCCCTTGCATTAGGAGTTCTTTGACCTCTCTTTAGCTCCCCCTTGCATTAGAAGTTCTTTGACATCTCTTTAGCTCCCCCACCCCTTGCATTAGAAGTTCTTTGACCTCTCTTTAGCCCCCCCCCACCCCTTGCATTAGAAGTTCTTTGACCTCTCTTTAGCTCCCCCACCCCTTGCATTAGGAGTTCTTTGACCTCTCTTTAGCTCCCCCTTGCATTAGAAGTTCTTTGACATCTTTTTAGCTCCCCCACCCCTTGCATTAGAAGTTCTTTGACCTCTCTTTAGCCCCCCACCCCTTGCATTAGAAGTTCTTTGACCTCTCTTTAGCTCCCCCACCCCTTGCATTAGAAGTTCTTTGACCTCTCTTTAGCTCCCCCCCACCCCTTGCATTAGAAGTTCTTTGACCTCTCTTTGGCTCCCCCACCCCTTGCATTAGAAGTTCTTTGACCTCTCTTTAGCTCCCCCACCCCTTGCATTAGAAGTTCTTTGACCTCTCTTTAGCTCCCCCACCCCTTGCATTAGAAGTTCTTTGACCTCTCTTTAGCTCCCCCACCCCTTGCATTAGAAGTTCTTTGACCTCTCTTTAGCCCCCCACCCCTTGCCATTAGAAGTTCTTTGACCTCTCTTTAGCTCCCCCACCCCTTGCATTAGAAGTTCTTTGACCTCTCTTTAGCCCCCCCCCCACCCCTTGCATTAGAAGTTCTTTGACCTCTCTTTAGCTCCCCCACCCCTTGCATTAGAAGTTCTTTGACCTCTCTTTAGCCCCCCCCCACCCCTTGCATTAGAAGTTCTTTGACCTCTCTTTAGCTCCCCCTTGCATTAGAAGTTCTTTGACATCTTTTTAGCTCCCCCACCCCTTGCATTAGAAGTTCTTTGACCTCTCTTTAGCCCCCCAACCCTTGCATTAGAAGTTCTTTGACCTCTCTTTAGCTCCCCCACCCCTTGCATTAGAAGTTCTTTGACCTCTCTTTAGCCCCCCCCCCTACCCCTTGCATTAGAAGTTCTTTGACCTCTTTTTAGCTCCCCCACCCCTTGCATTAGAAGTTCTTTGACCTCTCTTTAGCCCCCCCCCCACCCCTTGCATTAGAAGTTCTTTGACCTCTCTTTAGCTCCCCCACCCCTTGCATTAGGAGTTCTTTGACCTCTTTTTAGCTCCCCCTTGCATTAGAAGTTCTTTGACCTCTTTTTAGCTCCCCCACCCCTTGCATTAGGAGTTCTTTGACCTCTTTTTAGCTCCCCCTTGCATTAGAAGTTCTTTGACCTCTTTTTAGCTCCCCCACCCCTTGCATTAGAAGTTCTTTGACCTCTCTTTAGCCCCCCACCCCTTGCATTAGAAGTTCTTTGACCTCTTTTTAGCTCCCCCACCCCTTGCATTAGAAGTTCTTTGACCTCTTTTTAGCTCCCCCACCCCTTGCATTAGGAGTTCTTTGACCTCTCTTTAGCTCCCCCACCCCTTGCATTAGAAGTTCTTTGACCTCTTTTTAGCTCCCCCACCCCTTGCATTAGAAGTTCTTTGACCTCTCTTTAGCCCCCCACCCCTTGCATTAGAAGTTCTTTGACCTCTCTTTAGCTCCCCCACCCCTTGCATTAGAAGTTCTTTGACCTCTCTTTAGCCCCCCACCCCTTGCATTAGAAGTTCTTTGACCTCTCTTTAGCTCCCCCACCCCTTGCATTAGAAGTTCTTTGACCTCTCTTTAGCCCCCCCCCCCACCCCTTGCATTAGAAGTTCTTTGACCTCTCTTTAGCTCCCCCACCCCTTGCATTAGGAGTTCTTTGACCTCTCTTTAGCTCCCCCACCCCTTGCATTAGGAGTTCTTTGACCTCTCTTTAGCCCCCCCACCCCTTGCATTAGGAGTTCTTTGACCTCTCTTTAGCCCCCCCACCCCTTGCATTAGGAGTTCTTTTACCTCTCTTTAGCCCCCCCCACCCCTTGCATTAGGAGTTCTTTGACCTCTCTTTAGCTCCCCCACCCCTTGCATTAGGAGTTCTTTGACCTCTCTTTAGCTCCCCCACCCCTTGCATTAGGAGTTCTTTGACCTCTCTTTAGCCCCCCACCCCTTGCATTAGGAGTCCTTTGACCTCTCTTTAGCTCCCCCACCCCTTGCATTAGGAGTTCTTTGACCTCTCTTTAGCTCCCCCACCCCTTGCATTAGGAGTTCTTTGACCTCTCTTTAGCCCCCCCACCCCTTGCATTAGGAGTCCTTTGACCTCTCTTTAGCTCCCCCCACCCTTTGCATTAGGAGTTCTTTGACCTCTCTTTAGCTCCCCCACCCCTTGCATTAGAAGTCCTTTGACCTCTTTTACCCCCCCACCCCTTGCATTAGGAGTTCTTTGACCTCTCTTTAGCTCCCCCACCCCTTGCATTAGAAGTCCTTTGACCTCTTTTACCCCCCCACCCCTTGCATTAGGAGTTCTTTGACCTCTCTTTAGCTCCCCCACCCCTTGCATTAGGAGTTCTTTGACCTCTCTTTAGCTCCCCCACCCCTTGCATTAGGAGTTCTTTTACCTCTCTTTAGCTCCCCCACCCCTTGCATTAGGAGTTCTTTTACCTCTCTTTAGCCCCCCCACCCCTTGCATTAGGAGTTTTTTGACCTCTCTTCAGCTCCCCCACCCCTTGCATTAGGAGTTCTTTGACCTCTCTTTAGCTCCCCCACCCCTTGCATTAGAAGTTCTTTGACCTCTCTTTAGCTCCCCCACCCCTTGCATTAGGAGTTCTTTTACCTCTCTTTAGCTCCCCCACCCCTTGCATTAGGAGTTCTTTGACCTCTCTTTAGCCCCCCACCCCTTGCATTAGGAGTTTTTGACCTCTCTTTAGCTCCCCCACCCCTTGCATTAGGAGTTCTTTGACCTCTCTTTAGCCCCCCCACCCCTTGCATTAGGAGTTCTTTGACCTCTCTTCAGCTCCCCACCCCTTGCATTAGGAGTTCTTTGACCTCTCTTTAGCTCCCCCACCCCTTGCATTAGGAGTTCTTTGACCTCTCTTTAGCTCCCCCACCCCTTGCATTAGGAGTTCTTTGACCTCTCTTTAGCCCCCCCACCCCTTGCATTAGGAGTTCTTTGACCTCTCTTTAGCTCCCCCACCCCTTGCATTAGGAGTTCTTTGACCTCTCTTTAGCTCCCCCACCCCTTGCATTAGGAGTTCTTTGACCTCTCTTTAGCTCCCCCACCCCTTGCATTAGGAGTTCTTTGACCTCTCTTCAGCTCCCCCACCCCTTGCATTAGGAGTTCTTTGACCTCTCTTCAGCTCCCCCACCCCTTGCATTAGGAGTTCTTTGACCTCTCTTCAGCTCCCCCACCCCTTGCATTAGGAGTTTTTGACCTCTCTTCAGCTCCCCCACCCCTTGCATTAGGAGTTCTTTGACCTCTCTTTAGCTCCCCCACCCCTTGCATTAGGAGTTCTTTGACCTCTCTTTAGCTCCCCCACCCCTTGCATTAGGAGTTCTTTGACCTCTCTTCAGCTCCCCCACCCCTTGCATTAGGAGTTCTTTGACCTCTCTTCAGCTCCCCCACCCCTTGCATTAGGAGTTCTTTGACCTCTCTTCAGCTCCCCCACCCCTTGCATTAGGAGTTTTTTGACCTCTCTTCAGCTCCCCCACCCCTTGCATTAGGAGTTCTTTGACCTCTCTTTAGCTCCCCCACCCCTTGCATTAGGAGTTCTTTGACCTCTCTTTAGCTCCCCCACCCCTTGCATTAGGAGTTCTTTTACCTCTCTTTAGCTCCCCCACCCCTTGCATTAGGAGTTCTTTTACCTCTCTTTAGCCCCCCCACCCCTTGCATTAGGAGTTTTTTTACCTCTCTTCAGCTCCCCCACCCCTTGCATTAGGAGTTCTTTGACCTCTCTTCAGCTCCCCCACCCCTTGCATTAGGAGTTCTTTGACCTCTCTTTAGCTCCCCCACCCCTTGCATTAGGAGTTCTTTTACCTCTCTTTAGCTCCCCCACCCCTTGCATTAGGAGTTCTTTGACCTCTCTTTAGCCCCCCACCCCTTGCATTAGGAGTTTTTTGACCTCTCTTTAGCTCCCCCACCCCTTGCATTAGGAGTTCTTTGACCTCTTTTTAGCTCCCCCACCCCTTGCATTAGGAGTTCTTTGACCTCTCTTTAGCTCCCCCACCCCTTGCATTAGAAGTTCTTTGACCTCTCTTTAGCCCCCCCCACCCCTTGCATTAGAAGTTCTTTGACCTCTCTTTAGCTCCCCCACCCCTTGCATTAGGAGTTCTTTGACCTCTCTTTAGCTCACCCCTTGCATTAGAAGTTCTTTGACCTCTTTTAGCTCCCCCACCCCTTGCATTAGAAGTTCTTTGACCTCTCTTTAGCCCCCCACCCCTTGCATTAGAAGTTCTTTGACCTCTCTTTAGCCCCCCACCCCTTGCATTAGGAGTTCTTTGACCTCTCTTTAGCCCCCCCACCCCTTGCATTAGGAGTTTTTTGACCTCTCTTTAGCTCCCCCACCCCTTGCATTAGGAGTTCTTTGACCTCTCTTTAGCTCCCCCACCCCTTGCATTAGGAGTTCTTTTACCTCTCTTTAGCTCCCCCACCCCTTGCATTAGGAGTTCTTTTACCTCTCTTTAGCTCCCCCACCCCTTGCATTAGGAGTTCTTTGACCTCTCTTTAGCCCCCCACCCCTTGCATTAGGAGTTTTTTGACCTCTCTTCAGCTCCCCCACCCCTTGCATTAGGAGTTCTTTTGACCTCTCTTTAGCTCCCCCACCCCTTGCATTAGGAGTTTTTTGACCTCTCTTCAGCTCCCCCACCCCTTGCATTAGGAGTTCTTTGACCTCTCTTTAGCTCCCCCACCCCTTGCATTAGGAGTTCTTTGACCTCTCTTTAGCTCCCCCACCCCTTGCATTAGGAGTTCTTTTACCTCTCTTTAGCTCCCCCACCCCTTGCATTAGGAGTTTTTTGACCTCTCTTCAGCTCCCCCACCCCTTGCATTAGGAGTTCTTTGACCTCTCTTTAGCCCCCCCACCCCTTGCATTAGGAGTTCTTTGACCTCTCTTTAGCTCCCCCACCCCTTGCATTAGGAGTTCTTTGACCTCTCTTTAGCTCCCCCACCCCTTGCATTAGGAGTTCTTTTACCTCTCTTTAGCTCCCCCACCCCTTGCATTAGGAGTTCTTTGACCTCTCTTCAGCTCCCCCACCCCTTGCATTAGGAGTTCTTTGACCTCTCTTTAGCTCCCCCACCCCTTGCATTAGGAGTTCTTTTACCTCTCTTTAGCCCCCCCACCCCTTGCATTAGGAGTTCTTTGACCTCTCTTCAGCTCCCCCACCCCTTGCATTAGGAGTTCTTTGACCTCTCTTTAGCTCCCCCACCCCTTGCATTAGGAGTTTTTTGACCTCTCTTTAGCTCCCCCACCCCTTGCATTAGGAGTTCTTTGACCTCTCTTTAGCCCCCCCACCCCTTGCATTAGGAGTTTTTTGACCTCTCTTCAGCTCCCCCACCCCTTGCATTAGGAGTTCTTTGACCTCTCTTTAGCCCCCCCACCCCTTGCATTAGGAGTTCTTTGACCTCTCTTTAGCCCCCCCCACCCCTTGCATTAGGAGTTCTTTGACCTCTCTTTAGCCCCCCCACCCCTTGCATTAGGAGTTCTTTGACCTCTCTTTAGCCCCCCCACCCCTTGCATTAGGAGTTCTTTGACCTCTCTTCAGCTCCCCCACCCCTTGCATTAGGAGTTCTTTGACCTCTCTTTAGCTCCCCCACCCCTTGCATTAGGAGTTCTTTGACCTCTCTTTAGCCCCCCCACCCCTTGCATTAGGAGTTCTTTGACCTCTCTTCAGCTCCCCCACCCCTTGCATTAGGAGTTCTTTGACCTCTCTTTAGCTCCCCCACCCCTTGCATTAGGAGTTTTTTGACCTCTCTTTAGCTCCCCCACCCCTTGCATTAGGAGTTCTTTGACCTCTCTTTAGCTCCCCCACCCCTTGCATTAGGAGTTCTTTTACCTCTCTTTAGCCCCCCCACCCCTTGCATTAGGAGTTTTTTGACCTCTCTTCAGCTCCCCCACCCCTTGCATTAGGAGTTCTTTGACCTCTCTTCAGCTCCCCCACCCCTTGCATTAGGAGTTCTTTGACCTCTCTTTAGCTCCCCCACCCCTTGCATTAGGAGTTCTTTGACCTCTCTTTAGCTCCCCCACCCCTTGCATTAGGAGTTCTTTTACCTCTCTTTAGCTCCCCCACCCCTTGCATTAGGAGTTCTTTGACCTCTCTTCAGCTCCCCCACCCCTTGCATTAGGAGTTTTTTGACCTCTCTTCAGCTCCCCCACCCCTTGCATTAGGAGTTCTTTGACCTCTCTTTAGCTCCCCCACCCCTTGCATTAGGAGTTCTTTGACCTCTCTTTAGCTCCCCCACCCCTTGCATTAGGAGTTCTTTTACCTCTCTTTAGCTCCCCCACCCCTTGCATTAGGAGTTCTTTTACCTCTCTTTAGCTCCCCCACCCCTTGCATTAGGAGTTCTTTTACCTCTCTTTAGCTCCCCCACCCCTTGCATTAGGAGTTTTTTGACCTCTCTTCAGCTCCCCCACCCCTTGCATTAGGAGTTCTTTGACCTCTCTTCAGCTCCCCCACCCCTTGCATTAGGAGTTCTTTGACCTCTCTTTAGCTCCCCCACCCCTTGCATTAGGAGTTCTTTTACCTCTCTTTAGCTCCCCCACCCCTTGCATTAGGAGTTCTTTGACCTCTCTTTAGCTCCCCCACCCCTTGCATTAGAAGTTCTTTGACCTCTCTTTGGCTCCCCCACCCCTTGCATTAGAAGTTCTTTGACCTCTCTTTAGCCCCCCACCCCTTGCCATTAGAAGTTCTTTGACCTCTCTTTAGCTCCCCCACCCCTTGCATTAGAAGTTCTTTGACCTCTCTTTAGGCCCCCCCCCACCCCTTGCATTAGAAGTTCTTTGACCTCTCTTTAGCTCCCCCACCCCTTGGATTAGAAGTTCTTTGACCTCTCTTTAGCCCCCCCCACCCCTTGCATTAGAAGTTCTTTGACCTCTCTTTAGCTCCCCCACCCCTTGCATTAGGAGTTCTTTGACCTCTCTTTAGCTCCCCCTTGCATTAGAAGTTCTTTGACATCTTTTTAGCTCCCCACCCCTTGCATTAGAAGTTCTTTGACCTCTCTTTAGCCCCCCACCCCTTGCATTAGAAGTTCTTTGACCTCTCTTTAGCCCCCCCACCCCTTGCATTAGGAGTTCTTTTACCTCTCTTTAGCCCCCCCACCCCTTGCATTAGGAGTTTTTTGACCTCTCTTCAGCTCCCCCACCCCTTGCATTAGGAGTTCTTTGACCTCTCTTCAGCTCCCCCACCCCTTGCATTAGGAGTTCTTTGACCTCTCTTCAGCTCCCCCACCCCTTGCATTAGGAGTTTTTTGACCTCTCTTCAGCTCCCCCACCCCTTGCATTAGGAGTTCTTTGACCTCTCTTTAGCTCCCCCACCCCTTGCATTAGGAGTTCTTTGACCTCTCTTTAGCTCCCCCACCCCTTGCATTAGGAGTTCTTTTACCTCTCTTTAGCTCCCCCACCCCTTGCATTAGGAGTTCTTTTACCTCTCTTTAGCCCCCCCACCCCTTGCATTAGGAGTTTTTTGACCTCTCTTCAGCTCCCCCACCCCTTGCATTAGGAGTTCTTTGACCTCTCTTCAGCTCCCCCACCCCTTGCATTAGGAGTTCTTTGACCTCTCTTTAGCTCCCCCACCCCTTGCATTAGGAGTTCTTTGACCTCTCTTTAGCTCCCCCACCCCTTGCATTAGGAGTTCTTTGACCTCTCTTTAGCTCCCCCACCCCTTGCATTAGAAGTTCTTTGACCTCTCTTTGGCTCCCCCACCCCTTGCATTAGAAGTTCTTTGACCTCTCTTTAGCCCCCCACCCCTTGCCATTAGAAGTTCTTTGACCTCTCTTTAGCTCCCCCACCCCTTGCATTAGAAGTTCTTTGACCTCTCTTTAGGCCCCCCCCACCCCTTGCATTAGAAGTTCTTTGACCTCTCTTTAGCTCCCCCACCCCTTGGATTAGAAGTTCTTTGACCTCTCTTTAGCCCCCCCCACCCCTTGCATTAGAAGTTCTTTGACCTCTCTTTAGCTCCCCCACCCCTTGCATTAGGAGTTCTTTGACCTCTCTTTAGCTCCCCCTTGCATTAGAAGTTCTTTGACATCTTTTTAGCTCCCCACCCCTTGCATTAGAAGTTCTTTGACCTCTCTTTAGCCCCCCACCCCTTGCATTAGAAGTTCTTTGACCTCTCTTTAGCTCCCCCACCCCTTGCATTAGAAGTTCTTTGACCTCTCTTTAGCTCCCCCCCACCCCTTGCATTAGAAGTTCTTTGACCTCTCTTTGGCTCCCCCACCCCTTGCATCAGAAGTTCTTTGACCTCTCTTTAGCTCCCCCACCCCTTGCATTAGAAGTTCTTTGACCTCTCTTTAGCTCCCCCACCCCTTGCATTAGAAGTTCTTTGACCTCTCTTTGGCTCCCCCACCCCTTGCATTAGAAGTTCTTTGACCTCTCTTTAGCCCCCCACCCCTTGCCATTAGAAGTTGTTTGACCTCTCTTTAGCTCCCCCACCCCTTGCATTAGAAGTTCTTTGACCTCTCTTTAGCCCCCCCACCCCTTGCATTAGAAGTTCTTTGACCTCACTTTAGCTCCCCCACCCCTTGCATTAGAAGTTCTTTGACCTCTCTTTAGCTCCCCCACCCCTTGCATTAGGAGTTCTTTGACCTCTCTTTAGCTCCCCCTTGCATTAGAAGTTCTTTGACATCTCTTTAGCTCCCCCACCCCTTGCATTAGAAGTTCTTTGACCTCTCTTTAGCCCCCCCCCACCCCTTGCATTAGAAGTTCTTTGACCTCTCTTTAGCTCCCCCACCCCTTGCATTAGGAGTTCTTTGACCTCTCTTTAGCTCCCCCTTGCATTAGAAGTTCTTTGACATCTTTTTAGCTCCCCCACCCCTTGCATTAGAAGTTCTTTGACCTCTCTTTAGCCCCCCACCCCTTGCATTAGAAGTTCTTTGACCTCTCTTTAGCTCCCCCACCCCTTGCATTAGAAGTTCTTTGACCTCTCTTTAGCTCCCCCCCACCCCTTGCATTAGAAGTTCTTTGACCTCTCTTTGGCTCCCCCACCCCTTGCATTAGAAGTTCTTTGACCTCTCTTTAGCTCCCCCACCCCTTGCATTAGAAGTTCTTTGACCTCTCTTTAGCTCCCCCACCCCTTGCATTAGAAGTTCTTTGACCTCTCTTTAGCTCCCCCACCCCTTGCATTAGAAGTTCTTTGACCTCTCTTTAGCCCCCCACCCCTTGCCATTAGAAGTTCTTTGACCTCTCTTTAGCTCCCCCACCCCTTGCATTAGAAGTTCTTTGACCTCTCTTTAGCCCCCCCCCCACCCCTTGCATTAGAAGTTCTTTGACCTCTCTTTAGCTCCCCCACCCCTTGCATTAGAAGTTCTTTGACCTCTCTTTAGCCCCCCCCCACCCCTTGCATTAGAAGTTCTTTGACCTCTCTTTAGCTCCCCCTTGCATTAGAAGTTCTTTGACATCTTTTTAGCTCCCCCACCCCTTGCATTAGAAGTTCTTTGACCTCTCTTTAGCCCCCCAACCCTTGCATTAGAAGTTCTTTGACCTCTCTTTAGCTCCCCCACCCCTTGCATTAGAAGTTCTTTGACCTCTCTTTAGCCCCCCCCCCTACCCCTTGCATTAGAAGTTCTTTGACCTCTTTTTAGCTCCCCCACCCCTTGCATTAGAAGTTCTTTGACCTCTCTTTAGCCCCCCCCCCACCCCTTGCATTAGAAGTTCTTTGACCTCTCTTTAGCTCCCCCACCCCTTGCATTAGGAGTTCTTTGACCTCTTTTTAGCTCCCCCTTGCATTAGAAGTTCTTTGACCTCTTTTTAGCTCCCCCACCCCTTGCATTAGGAGTTCTTTGACCTCTTTTTAGCTCCCCCTTGCATTAGAAGTTCTTTGACCTCTTTTTAGCTCCCCCACCCCTTGCATTAGAAGTTCTTTGACCTCTCTTTAGCCCCCCACCCCTTGCATTAGAAGTTCTTTGACCTCTTTTTAGCTCCCCCACCCCTTGCATTAGAAGTTCTTTGACCTCTTTTTAGCTCCCCCACCCCTTGCATTAGGAGTTCTTTGACCTCTCTTTAGCTCCCCCACCCCTTGCATTAGAAGTTCTTTGACCTCTTTTTAGCTCCCCCACCCCTTGCATTAGAAGTTCTTTGACCTCTCTTTAGCCCCCCACCCCTTGCATTAGAAGTTCTTTGACCTCTCTTTAGCTCCCCCACCCCTTGCATTAGAAGTTCTTTGACCTCTCTTTAGCCCCCCACCCCTTGCATTAGAAGTTCTTTGACCTCTCTTTAGCTCCCCCACCCCTTGCATTAGAAGTTCTTTGACCTCTCTTTAGCCCCCCCCCCACCCCTTGCATTAGAAGTTCTTTGACCTCTCTTTAGCTCCCCCACCCCTTGCATTAGGAGTTCTTTGACCTCTCTTTAGCTCCCCCACCCCTTGCATTAGGAGTTCTTTGACCTCTCTTTAGCCCCCCCACCCCTTGCATTAGGAGTTCTTTGACCTCTCTTTAGCCCCCCCACCCCTTGCATTAGGAGTTCTTTTACCTCTCTTTAGCCCCCCCCACCCCTTGCATTAGGAGTTCTTTGACCTCTCTTTAGCTCCCCCACCCCTTGCATTAGGAGTTCTTTGACCTCTCTTTAGCTCCCCCACCCCTTGCATTAGGAGTTCTTTGACCTCTCTTTAGCCCCCCACCCCTTGCATTAGGAGTCCTTTGACCTCTCTTTAGCTCCCCCACCCCTTGCATTAGGAGTTCTTTGACCTCTCTTTAGCTCCCCCACCCCTTGCATTAGGAGTTCTTTGACCTCTCTTTAGCCCCCCCACCCCTTGCATTAGGAGTCCTTTGACCTCTCTTTAGCTCCCCCCACCCTTTGCATTAGGAGTTCTTTGACCTCTCTTTAGCTCCCCCACCCCTTGCATTAGAAGTCCTTTGACCTCTTTTACCCCCCCACCCCTTGCATTAGGAGTTCTTTGACCTCTCTTTAGCTCCCCCACCCCTTGCATTAGAAGTCCTTTGACCTCTTTTACCCCCCCACCCCTTGCATTAGGAGTTCTTTGACCTCTCTTTAGCTCCCCCACCCCTTGCATTAGGAGTTCTTTGACCTCTCTTTAGCTCCCCCACCCCTTGCATTAGGAGTTCTTTTACCTCTCTTTAGCTCCCCCACCCCTTGCATTAGGAGTTCTTTTACCTCTCTTTAGCCCCCCCACCCCTTGCATTAGGAGTTTTTTGACCTCTCTTCAGCTCCCCCACCCCTTGCATTAGGAGTTCTTTGACCTCTCTTTAGCTCCCCCACCCCTTGCATTAGAAGTTCTTTGACCTCTCTTTAGCTCCCCCACCCCTTGCATTAGGAGTTCTTTTACCTCTCTTTAGCTCCCCCACCCCTTGCATTAGGAGTTCTTTGACCTCTCTTTAGCCCCCCCACCCCTTGCATTAGGAGTTTTTTGACCTCTCTTCAGCTCCCCCACCCCTTGCATTAGGAGTTCTTTGACCTCTCTTTAGCCCCCCCACCCCTTGCATTAGGAGTTCTTTGACCTCTCTTCAGCTCACCCACCCCTTGCATTAGGAGTTCTTTGACCTCTCTTTAGCTCCCCCACCCCTTGCATTAGGAGTTCTTTGACCTCTCTTTAGCTCCCCCACCCCTTGCATTAGGAGTTCTTTGACCTCTCTTTAGCCCCCCCACCCCTTGCATTAGGAGTTCTTTGACCTCTCTTTAGCTCCCCCACCCCTTGCATTAGGAGTTCTTTGACCTCTCTTTAGCTCCCCCACCCCTTGCATTAGGAGTTCTTTGACCTCTCTTTAGCTCCCCCACCCCTTGCATTAGGAGTTCTTTGACCTCTCTTCAGCTCCCCCACCCCTTGCATTAGGAGTTCTTTGACCTCTCTTCAGCTCCCCCACCCCTTGCATTAGGAGTTCTTTGACCTCTCTTCAGCTCCCCCACCCCTTGCATTAGGAGTTTTTTGACCTCTCTTCAGCTCCCCCACCCCTTGCATTAGGAGTTCTTTGACCTCTCTTTAGCTCCCCCACCCCTTGCATTAGGAGTTCTTTGACCTCTCTTTAGCTCCCCCACCCCTTGCATTAGGAGTTCTTTGACCTCTCTTCAGCTCCCCCACCCCTTGCATTAGGAGTTCTTTGACCTCTCTTCAGCTCCCCCACCCCTTGCATTAGGAGTTCTTTGACCTCTCTTCAGCTCCCCCACCCCTTGCATTAGGAGTTTTTTGACCTCTCTTCAGCTCCCCCACCCCTTGCATCAGGAGTTCTTTGACCTCTCTTTAGCTCCCCCACCCCTTGCATTAGGAGTTCTTTGACCTCTCTTTAGCTCCCCCACCCCTTGCATTAGGAGTTCTTTTACCTCTCTTTAGCTCCCCCACCCCTTGCATTAGGAGTTCTTTTACCTCTCTTTAGCCCCCCCACCCCTTGCATTAGGAGTTTTTTTACCTCTCTTCAGCTCCCCCACCCCTTGCATTAGGAGTTCTTTGACCTCTCTTCAGCTCCCCCACCCCTTGCATTAGGAGTTCTTTGACCTCTCTTTAGCTCCCCCACCCCTTGCATTAGGAGTTCTTTTACCTCTCTTTAGCTCCCCCACCCCTTGCATTAGGAGTTCTTTGACCTCTCTTTAGCCCCCCCACCCCTTGCATTAGGAGTTTTTTGACCTCTCTTCAGCTCCCCCACCCCTTGCATTAGGAGTTCTTTGACCTCTCTTTAGCTCCCCCACCCCTTGCATTAGGAGTTCTTTGACCTCTCTTTAGCTCCCCCACCCCTTGCATTAGGAGTTCTTTGACCTCTCTTTAGCTCCCCCACCCCTTGCATTAGGAGTTCTTTGACCTCTCTTCAGCTCCCCCACCCCTTGCATTAGGAGTTCTTTGACCTCTCTTAGCTCCCCCACCCCTTGCATTAGGAGTTCTTTGACCTCTCTTAGCTCCCCCACCCCTTGCATTAGGAGTTCTTTGACCTCTCTTTAGCTCCCCCACCCCTTGCATTAGGAGTTCTTTGACCTCTCTTTAGCTCCCCCACCCCTTGCATTAGGAGTTCTTTGACCTCTCTTTAGCTCCCCCACCCCTTGCATTAGGAGTTCTTTGACCTCTCTTTAGCCCCCCCACCCCTTGCATTAGGAGTTCTTTGACCTCTCTTTAGCCCCCCCACCCCTTGCATTAGGAGTTCTTTGACCTCTCTTTAGCTCCCCCACCCCTTGCATTAGGAGTTCTTTGACCTCTCTTCAGCTCCCCCACCCCTTGCATTAGGAGTTCTTTGACCTCTCTTTAGCTCCCCCACCCCTTGCATTAGGAGTTCTTTGACCTCTCTTCAGCTCCCCCACCCCTTGCATTAGGAGTTCTTTGACCTCTCTTTAGCTCCCCCACCCCTTGCATTAGGAGTTCTTTGACCTCTCTTCAGCTCCCCCACCCCTTGCATTAGGAGTTCTTTGACCTCTCTTTAGCTCCCCCACCCCTTGCATTAGGAGTTCTTTGACCTCTCTTCAGCTCCCCCACCCCTTGCATTAGGAGTTCTTTGACCTCTCTTTAGCTCCCCCACCCCTTGCATTAGGAGTTCTTTGACCTCTCTTTAGCTCCCCCACCCCTTGCATTAGGAGTTCTTTGACCTCTCTTTAGCCCCCCCACCCCTTGCATTAGGAGTTCTTTGACCTCTCTTTAGCTCCCCCACCCCTTGCATTAGGAGTTCTTTGACCTCTCTTTAGCTCCCCCACCCCTTGCATTAGGAGTTCTTTGACCTCTCTTTAGCTCCCCCACCCCTTGCATTAGGAGTTCTTTGACCTCTCTTTAGCTCCCCCACCCCTTGCATTAGGAGTTCTTTGACCTCTCTTTAGCCCCCCCCACCCCTTGCATTAGGAGTTCTTTGACCTCTCTTTAGCTCCCCCACCCCTTGCATTAGGAGTTCTTTGACCTCTCTTTAGCCCCCCACCCCTTGCATTAGGAGTTCTTTGACCTCTCTTTAGCTCCCCCACCCCTTGCATTAGGAGTTCTTTGACCTCTCTTTAGCCCCCCCCACCCCTTGCATTAGGAGTTCTTTGACCTCTCTTTAGCTCCCCCACCCCTTGCATTAGGAGTTCTTTGACCTCTCTTTAGCCCCCCCACCCCTTGCATTAGGAGTTCTTTGACCTCTCTTTAGCTCCCCCACCCCTTGCATTAGGAGTTCTTTGACCTCTCTTTAGCCCCCCCCACCCCTTGCATTAGGAGTTCTTTGACCTCTCTTTAGCTCCCCCACCCCTTGCATTAGGAGTTCTTTGACCTCTCTTCAGCTCCCCCACCCCTTGCATTAGGAGTTCTTTGACCTCTCTTTAGCTCCCCCACCCCTTGCATTAGGAGTTCTTTGACCTCTCTTTAGCTCCCCCACCCCTTGCATTAGGAGTTCTTTGACCTCTCTTCAGCTCCCCCACCCCTTGCATTAGGAGTTCTTTGACCTCTCTTTAGCCCCCCCACCCCTTGCATTAGGAGTTCTTTGACCTCTCTTTAGCTCCCCCACCCCTTGCATTAGGAGTTCTTTGACCTCTCTTTAGCCCCCCCACCCCTTGCATTAGGAGTTCTTTGACCTCTCTTTAGCTCCCCCACCCCTTGCATTAGGAGTTCTTTGACCTCTCTTCAGCTCCCCCACCCCTTGCATTAGGAGTTCTTTGACCTCTCTTTAGCTCCCCCACCCCTTGCATTAGGAGTTCTTTGACCTCTCTTTAGCTCCCCCACCCCTTGCATTAGGAGTTCTTTGACCTCTCTTTAGCTCCCCCACCCCTTGCATTAGGAGTTCTTTGACCTCTCTTTAGCTCCCCCACCCCTTGCATTAGGAGTTCTTTGACCTCTCTTCAGCTCCCCCACCCCTTGCATTAGGAGTTCTTTGACCTCTCTTCAGCTCCCCCACCCCTTGCATTAGGAGTTCTTTGACCTCTCTTTAGCTCCCCCACCCCTTGCATTAGGAGTTCTTTGACCTCTCTTTAGCTCCCCCACCCCTTGCATTAGGAGTTCTTTGACCTCTCTTTAGCTCCCCCACCCCTTGCATTAGGAGTTCTTTGACCTCTCTTTAGCTCCCCCACCCCTTGCATTAGGAGTTCTTTGACCTCTCTTTAGCTCCCCCACCCCTTGCATTAGGAGTTCTTTGACCTCTCTTCAGCTCCCCCACCCCTTGCATTAGGAGTTCTTTGACCTCTCTTCAGCTCCCCCACCCCTTGCATTAGGAGTTCTTTGACCTCTCTTTAGCTCCCCCACCCCTTGCATTAGGAGTTCTTTGACCTCTCTTCAGCTCCCCCACCCCTTGCATTAGGAGTTCTTTGACCTCTCTTTAGCTCCCCCACCCCTTGCATTAGGAGTTCTTTGACCTCTCTTTAGCTCCCCCACCCCTTGCATTAGGAGTTCTTTGACCTCTCTTTCAGCTCCCCCACCCCTTGCATTAGGAGTTCTTTGACCTCTCTTTAGCTCCCCCACCCCTTGCATTAGGAGTTCTTTGACCTCTCTTCAGCTCCCCCACCCCTTGCATTAGGAGTTCTTTGACCTCTCTTTAGCTCCCCCACCCCTTGCATTAGGAGTTCTTTGACCTCTCTTCAGCTCCCCCACCCCTTGCATTAGGAGTTCTTTGACCTCTCTTTAGCTCCCCCACCCCTTGCATTAGGAGTTCTTTGACCTCTCTTTAGCCCCCCACCCCTTGCATTAGGAGTTCTTTGACCTCTCTTAGCCCCCCCACCCCTTGCATTAGGAGTTCTTTGACCTCTCTTTAGCCCCCCCACCCCTTGCATTAGGAGTTCTTTGACCTCTCTTTAGCCCCCCACCCCTTGCATTAGGAGTTCTTTGACCTCTCTTTAGCCCCCCCACCCCTTGCATTAGGAGTTCTTTGACCTCTCTTTAGCTCCCCCACCCCTTGCATTAGGAGTTCTTTGACCTCTCTTCAGCTCCCCCACCCCTTGCATTAGGAGTTCTTTGACCTCTCTTCAGCTCCCCCACCCCTTGCATTAGGAGTTCTTTGACCTCTCTTTAGCTCCCCCACCCCTTGCATTAGGAGTTCTTTGACCTCTCTTTAGCTCCCCCACCCCTTGCATTAGGAGTTCTTTGACCTCTCTTTAGCTCCCCCACCCCTTGCATTAGGAGTTCTTTGACCTCTCTTTAGCTCCCCCACCCCTTGCATTAGGAGTTCTTTGACCTCTCTTTAGCTCCCCCACCCCTTGCATTAGGAGTTCTTTGACCTCTCTTTAGCTCCCCCACCCCTTGCATTAGGAGTTCTTTGACCTCTCTTTAGCTCCCCCACCCCTTGCATTAGGAGTTCTTTGACCTCTCTTTAGCTCCCCCACCCCTTGCATTAGGAGTTCTTTGACCTCTCTTTAGCTCCCCCACCCCTTGCATTAGGAGTTCTTTGACCTCTCTTTAGCTCCCCCACCCCTTGCATTAGGAGTTCTTTGACCTCTCTTTAGCCCCCCCACCCCTTGCATTAGGAGTTCTTTGACCTCTCTTTAGCTCCCCCACCCCTTGCATTAGGAGTTCTTTGACCTCTCTTTAGCTCCCCCACCCCTTGCATTAGGAGTTCTTTGACCTCTCTTTAGCTCCCCCACCCCTTGCATTAGGAGTTCTTTGACCTCTCTTTAGCTCCCCCACCCCTTGCATTAGGAGTTCTTTGACCTCTCTTTAGCTCCCCCACTCCTTGCATTAGGAGTTCTTTGACCTCTCTTTAGCTCCCCCACCCCTTGCATTAGGAGTTCTTTGACCTCTCTTTAGCTCCCCCACCCCTTGCATTAGGAGTTCTTTGACCTCTCTTTAGCTCCCCCACCCCTTGCATTAGGAGTTCTTTGACCTCTCTTTAGCCCCCCCACCCCTTGCATTAGGAGTTCTTTGACCTCTCTTTAGCTCCCCCACCCCTTGCATTAGGAGTTCTTTGACCTCTCTTTAGCTCCCCCACCCCTTGCATTAGGAGTTCTTTGACCTCTCTTTAGCCCCCCCACCCCTTGCATTAGGAGTTCTTTGACCTCTCTTTAGCTCCCCCACCCCTTGCATTAGGAGTTCTTTGACCTCTCTTTAGCTCCCCCACCCCTTGCATTAGGAGTTCTTTGACCTCTCTTTAGCTCCCCCACCCCTTGCATTAGGAGTTCTTTGACCTCTCTTTAGCTCCCCCACCCCTTGCATTAGGAGTTCTTTGACCTCTCTTTAGCCCCCCCACCCCTTGCATTAGGAGTTCTTTGACCTCTCTTTAGCTCCCCCACCCCTTGCATTAGGAGTTCTTTGACCTCTCTTTAGCTCCCCCACCCCTTGCATTAGGAGTTCTTTGACCTCTCTTTAGCTCCCCCACCCCTTGCATTAGGAGTTCTTTGACCTCTCTTTAGCTCCCCCACCCCTTGCATTAGGAGTTTTTTGACCTCTCTTCAGCTCCCCCACCCCTTGCATTAGGAGTTCTTTGACCTCTCTTTAGCTCCCCCACCCCTTGCATTAGGAGTTCTTTGACCTCTCTTTAGCTCCCCCACCCCTTGCATTAGGAGTTCTTTGACCTCTCTTTAGCTCCCCCACCCCTTGCATTAGGAGTTCTTTGACCTCTCTTTAGCCCCCCCACTCCTTGCATTAGGAGTTCTTTGACCTCTCTTTAGCTCCCCCACCCCTTGCATTAGGAGTTCTTTGACCTCTCTTTAGCTCCCCCACCCCTTGCATTAGGAGTTCTTTGACCTCTCTTTAGCTCCCCCACCCCTTGCATTAGGAGTTCTTTGACCTCTCTTTAGCTCCCCCACCCCTTGCATTAGGAGTTCTTTGACCTCTCTTTAGCTCCCCCACCCCTTGCATTAGGAGTTCTTTGACCTCTCTTTAGCTCCCCCACCCCTTGCATTAGGAGTTCTTTGACCTCTCTTTAGCTCCCCCACCCCTTGCATTAGGAGTTCTTTGACCTCTCTTTAGCTCCCCCACCCCTTGCATTAGGAGTTCTTTGACCTCTCTTTAGCTCCCCCACCCCTTGCATTAGGAGTTCTTTGACCTCTCTTTAGCTCCCCCACCCCTTGCATTAGGAGTTCTTTGACCTCTCTTTAGCTCCCCCACCCCTTGCATTAGGAGTTCTTTGACCTCTCTTTAGCCCCCCCACCCCTTGCATTAGGAGTTCTTTGACCTCTCTTTAGCCCCCCCACCCCTTGCATTAGGAGTTCTTTGACCTCTCTTTAGCTCCCCCACCCCTTGCATTAGGAGTTCTTTGACCTCTCTTTAGCTCCCCCACCCCTTGCATTAGGAGTTCTTTGACCTCTCTTCAGCTCCCCCACCCCTTGCATTAGGAGTTCTTTGACCTCTCTTTAGCTCCCCCACCCCTTGCATTAGGAGTTCTTTGACCTCTCTTTAGCTCCCCCACCCCTTGCATTAGGAGTTCTTTGACCTCTCTTCAGCTCCCCCACCCCTTGCATTAGGAGTTCTTTGACCTCTCTTCAGCTCCCCCACCCCTTGCATTAGGAGTTCTTTGACCTCTCTTTAGCCCCCCCACCCCTTGCATTAGGAGTTCTTTGACCTCTCTTCAGCTCCCCCACCCCTTGCATTAGGAGTTCTTTGACCTCTCTTTAGCCCCCCCACCCCTTGCATTAGGAGTTCTTTGACCTCTCTTCAGCTCCCCCACCCCTTGCATTAGGAGTTCTTTGACCTCTCTTCAGCTCCCCCACCCCTTGCATTAGGAGTTCTTTGACCTCTCTTTAGCTCCCCCACCCCTTGCATTAGGAGTTCTTTGACCTCTCTTTAGCTCCCCCACCCCTTGCATTAGGAGTTCTTTGACCTCTCTTCAGCTCCCCCACCCCTTGCATTAGGAGTTCTTTGACCTCTCTTTAGCTCCCCCACCCCTTGCATTAGGAGTTCTTTGACCTCTCTTCAGCTCCCCCACCCCTTGCATTAGGAGTTCTTTGACCTCTCTTCAGCTCCCCCACCCCTTGCATTAGGAGTTCTTTGACCTCTCTTTAGCTCCCCCACCCCTTGCATTAGGTGTTCTTTGACCTCTCTTCAGCTCCCCCACCCCTTGCATTAGGAGTTCTTTGACCTCTCTTCAGCTCCCCCACCCCTTGCATTAGGAGTTCTTTGACCTCTCTTCAGCTCCCCCACCCCTTGCATTAGGAGTTCTTTGACCTCTCTTCAGCTCCCCCACCCCTTGCATTAGGAGTTCTTTGACCTCTCTTCAGCTCCCCCACCCCTTGCATTAGGAGTTCTTTGACCTCTCTTCAGCTCCCCCACCCCTTGCATTAGGAGTTCTTTGACCTCTCTTTAGCCCCCCCACCCCTTGCATTAGGAGTTCTTTGACCTCTCTTCAGCTCCCCCACCCCTTGCATTAGGAGTTCTTTGACCTCTCTTCAGCTCCCCCACCCCTTGCATTAGGAGTTCTTTGACCTCTCTTTAGCTCCCCCACCCCTTGCATTAGGAGTTCTTTGACCTCTCTTCAGCTCCCCCACCCCTTGCATTAGGAGTTCTTTGACCTCTCTTTAGCTCCCCCACCCCTTGCATTAGGAGTTCTTTGACCTCTCTTCAGCTCCCCCACCCCTTGCATTAGGAGTTCTTTGACCTCTCTTTAGCTCCCCCACCCCTTGCATTAGGAGTTCTTTGACCTCTCTTCAGCTCCCCCACCCCTTGCATTAGGAGTTCTTTGACCTCTCTTCAGCTCCCCCACCCCTTGCATTAGGAGTTCTTTGACCTCTCTTTAGCCCCCCCACCCCTTGCATTAGGAGTTCTTTGACCTCTCTTCAGCCCCCCCACCCCTTGCATTAGGAGTTCTTTGACCTCTCTTTAGCCCCCCCACCCCTTGCATTAGGAGTTCTTTGACCTCTCTTTAGCCCCCCCACCCCTTGCATTAGGAGTTCTTTGACCTCTCTTTAGCCCCCCCACCCCTTGCATTAGGAGTTCTTTGACCTCTCTTTAGCTCCCCCACCCCTTGCATTAGGAGTTCTTTGACCTCTCTTCAGCTCCCCCACCCCTTGCATTAGGAGTTCTTTGACCTCTCTTCAGCTCCCCCACCCCTTGCATTAGGAGTTCTTTGACCTCTCTTTAGCTCCCCCACCCCTTGCATTAGGAGTTCTTTGACCTCTCTTTAGCTCCCCCACCCCTTGCATTAGGAGTTCTTTGACCTCTCTTTAGCTCCCCCACCCCTTGCATTAGGAGTTCTTTGACCTCTCTTTAGCTCCCCCACCCCTTGCATTAGGGGTTCTTTGACCTCTCTTTAGCTCCCCCACTCCTTGCATTAGGAGTTCTTTGACCTCTCTTTAGCTCCCCCACCCCTTGCATTAGGAGTTCTTTGACCTCTCTTTAGCTCCCCCACCCCTTGCATTAGGAGTTCTTTGACCTCTCTTTAGCTCCCCCACCCCTTGCATTAGGAGTTCTTTGACCTCTCTTTAGCCCCCCCACCCCTTGCATTAGGAGTTCTTTGACCTCTCTTTAGCTCCCCCACCCCTTGCATTAGGAGTTCTTTGACCTCTCTTTAGCCCCCCCACCCCTTGCATTAGGAGTTCTTTGACCTCTCTTTAGCTCCCCCACCCCTTGCATTAGGAGTTCTTTGACCTCTCTTTAGCTCCCCCACCCCTTGCATTAGGAGTTCTTTGACCTCTCTTTAGCTCCCCCACCCCTTGCATTAGGAGTTCTTTGACCTCTCTTTAGCTCCCCCACCCCTTGCATTAGGAGTTCTTTGACCTCTCTTTAGCTCCCCCACTCCTTGCATTAGGAGTTCTTTGACCTCTCTTTAGCTCCCCCACCCCTTGCATTAGGAGTTCTTTGACCTCTCTTTAGCTCCCCCACCCCTTGCATTAGGAGTTCTTTGACCTCTCTTTAGCTCCCCCACCCCTTGCATTAGGAGTTCTTTGACCTCTCTTTAGCCCCCCCACCCCTTGCATTAGGAGTTCTTTGACCTCTCTTTAGCTCCCCCACCCCTTGCATTAGGAGTTCTTTGACCTCTCTTTAGCTCCCCCACCCCTTGCATTAGGAGTTCTTTGACCTCTCTTTAGCCCCCCCACCCCTTGCATTAGGAGTTCTTTGACCTCTCTTTAGCTCCCCCACCCCTTGCATTAGGAGTTCTTTGACCTCTCTTTAGCTCCCCCACCCCTTGCATTAGGAGTTCTTTGACCTCTCTTTAGCTCCCCCACCCCTTGCATTAGGAGTTCTTTGACCTCTCTTTAGCTCCCCCACCCCTTGCATTAGGAGTTCTTTGACCTCTCTTTAGCCCCCCCACCCCTTGCATTAGGAGTTCTTTGACCTCTCTTTAGCTCCCCCACCCCTTGCATTAGGAGTTCTTTGACCTCTCTTTAGCTCCCCCACCCCTTGCATTAGGAGTTCTTTGACCTCTCTTTAGCTCCCCCACCCCTTGCATTAGGAGTTCTTTGACCTCTCTTTAGCTCCCCCACCCCTTGCATTAGGAGTTTTTTGACCTCTCTTCAGCTCCCCCACCCCTTGCATTAGGAGTTCTTTGACCTCTCTTTAGCTCCCCCACCCCTTGCATTAGGAGTTCTTTGACCTCTCTTTAGCTCCCCCACCCCTTGCATTAGGAGTTCTTTGACCTCTCTTTAGCTCCCCCACCCCTTGCATTAGGAGTTCTTTGACCTCTCTTTAGCCCCCCCACTCCTTGCATTAGGAGTTCTTTGACCTCTCTTTAGCTCCCCCACCCCTTGCATTAGGAGTTCTTTGACCTCTCTTTAGCTCCCCCACCCCTTGCATTAGGAGTTCTTTGACCTCTCTTTAGCTCCCCCACCCCTTGCATTAGGAGTTCTTTGACCTCTCTTTAGCTCCCCCACCCCTTGCATTAGGAGTTCTTTGACCTCTCTTTAGCTCCCCCACCCCTTGCATTAGGAGTTCTTTGACCTCTCTTTAGCTCCCCCACCCCTTGCATTAGGAGTTCTTTGACCTCTCTTTAGCTCCCCCACCCCTTGCATTAGGAGTTCTTTGACCTCTCTTTAGCTCCCCCACCCCTTGCATTAGGAGTTCTTTGACCTCTCTTTAGCTCCCCCACCCCTTGCATTAGGAGTTCTTTGACCTCTCTTTAGCTCCCCCACCCCTTGCATTAGGAGTTCTTTGACCTCTCTTTAGCCCCCCCACCCCTTGCATTAGGAGTTCTTTGACCTCTCTTTAGCCCCCCCACCCCTTGCATTAGGAGTTCTTTGACCTCTCTTTAGCTCCCCCACCCCTTGCATTAGGAGTTCTTTGACCTCTCTTTAGCTCCCCCACCCCTTGCATTAGGAGTTTTTTTACCTCTCTTCAGCTCCCCCACCCCTTGCATTAGGAGTTCTTTGACCTCTCTTTAGCTCCCCCACCTCTTGCATTAGGAGTTCTTTGACCTCTCTTTAGCTCCCCCACCCCTTGCATTAGGAGTTCTTGGACTTCTCTTTAGCTCCCCCATCCCTTGCATTAGAAGTTCTTTGACCTCTCTTTAGCTCCTCCCCCACCCCTTGCATTAGAAGTTCTTTGACCTCTCTTTAGCTCCTCCCCCACCCCTTGCATTAGAAGTTCTTTGACCTCTCTTTAGCTCCCCCACCCCTTGCATTAGAAGTTCTTTGACCTCTTTTTAGCTACCCCACCCCTTGCATTAGGAGATCTTTGACCTCTTTTTAGCTCCCTCACCCCTTGCATTAGAAGTTCTTTGACCTCTTTTTAGCTCCCACACCCCTTGCATTAGGAGATCTTTGACCTCTTTTTAGCTCCCCCACCCCTTGCATTAGAAGTTCTTTGACCTCTTTTTAGCTCCCACACCTCTAGCATTAGAAGTTTTTTGACCTCTTTTTAGCTCCCACACCTCTAGCATTAGAAGTTTTTTTTACCTCTTTTTAGCTCCCACACCTCTAGCATTAAAAGTTCTTTGACCTCTTTTTAGCCCCCACACCTCTAGCATTAGAAGTTTTTTTTACCTCTTTTTAGCTCCCACGCCTCTAGCATTAGAAGTTCTTTGACCTCTTTTTAGTTCCCACACCTCTAGCATTATGAGATCTTTGACCTCTTTTTAGCTCCCGCACCTCTAGCATTAGGAGATCTTTGACCTCTTTTTAGCTCCCACACCTCTAGCATTAGGAGATATTTGACCTCTTTTTAGCTCCCGCACCTCTAGCATTAGAAGTTCTTTGACCTCTTTTTAGCCCCCACACCTCTAGCATTAGAAGTTCTTTGACTTCTTTTTAGCTCCCACACCTCTAGCATTAGAAGTTCTTTGACCTCTTTTTAGCTCCCACACCTCTAGCATTAGAAGTTCTTTGACCTCTCTTTACAGCTCCCACACCTCTAACATTAGAAGTTCTTTGACCTCTCTCTCTAGCTCCCACACTTCTAGCATTAGAAGTTCTTTGACATACTGTATATTTTTAGGTTCCATACTTTTAGCATTAGAGGGTCTTCGATCTATATTTTGAGGTGCCTTACTTCTAGCATTAGAGGCTCTCTATTTTTAGTTGTCTTACCTCTGGCATTAGAGGCTCCTCTTCGCTGTTCTTTCCTGTCTTCTAGTTTTCAAGATCTTCTTTCATTAGATTATCTGTTTCTTTCGAGATTTCATTGTCTCTTTTCCTTAGTTCGTCAGTGTCCTTCTAGATTTCAAGAGATTTCAGTGCCGCGAGTCCTCACTTCGTCAGATTCCTCAGGGAAATCGAAGGCATTTATTCTTTACCTATCTGGACAATGAGTAAAGAGATGAATACTATCGATTTCTCCGCATACACTATCATGCCAATGTAAATGACGAGCAACATGATATATTTATCAATGTCGTCTGGATATGTCCTTACTTCAATGGCGAATTTTGGGACAATCCTGTTGAAGAACTACACATCACTCACCGTTCAGTTGAACCATTCTGCCTCTATCCTCATTCCCCACAATCTGTTTTTGCACCGATACAAAGCCTCGTACATTTTCCAAGAGTCTCCTTTAATAAGACATCGTCGCAAAAGCCCAAGCAAAAGATCCTTCAAGGCGCATACATTATGATCTTCAAAGCTCAGCTGCCAAGGGAAGATTCCGTGTCTTTCTATAGGTCGGGTGATATAAAACGAACGATCGGCAACTTCGGCAGCAACCAAAACCATTTGTAGTTGATGGTGTTCCGAAGACGTAACATATAATTCTTACCGGCAGCTTCCTATTCCGCCAGAATGCGATCTCTGTAAGTTAAGTGAAATCCTTCTCCAAGTCAACAATTAATTTCCTCTTACTCCTATTGACGCGCAATTCCTTGGCTAGATTTCGCTCGCCAGCTACATACAGATCATGTGAGGTGTTGCAGGCTACGTTTGAAAAAATGAAGATCAGGTCTTCAGAAGTCATTTGACGGGGAGGAGTTGTTGAGGACTGCTCCTGGAAATTTCAGTTCTGGAGTCATTCAGAAATCCATGTTAAGTATACGGCTATGTCCTTTGAAGACTTTTTGGAAATTCCGGAGTTTTCTTCCGAAACCGTTCTGAGATTCCGTTCTGGAGGCATTCAGAATTCCATGCTAAGTCTATGGCTATTTCTTCTGAAGCCATTTGGAAATCCGAGAAGATTTTCTTCCGAATTCTTCTAGGACTCGCGAAAAATTCCATTCTTGTTTTATAACAACAATAACAACAACAATAATAATAATGATAATGAAATAATAATAATAATAATAATAATAATAATAATAAGGATAATGAAATAATAATGATAATAATAATAATAATAATAATAATAATAATAAACTACGTGATTTGATTTATGGATTTGAGTTGAAAAGTTTTGAAGACGCTAAACGCTCAACTTTGCAGTTTGAAGGAAACTTTGAGATACCCGGACGAAGGGCGAAGGGTAATTAGAGGTTTAAAGCAAACCGAATTGAAATAGTTGATTTCAGTTAAATTATTTCAGGTTTGGGATTTAGAACTATCTATTTCTGGTATGAATCGATATATATATATATATATATATATATATATATATATATATATACATATAGTTTATGTATGTGTATATACATGCATGTATATAAGCTTTTGCAGTATATGAATATTCTGTGTATATGTATATTTATACGATGTATATATATACATATATATACATACATATATATAATATATACATACATATATATAATATATACATACATATACTGTACATATATATATATATATATATATATATATATATAGATATATGTATATATATATATATTGTATGAATACAGTATATTTGCATGTACTGTACACACACACACACACACACACACACACACACACACACACATATATATATATATATATATATATATATATATATACACATACATACATACATACATACGTACATATATACTGTTTGTACATACATACATCCTAAATACAGTAGCCTTCGTATTCTCCCAACTGTTTATACATGCAAAAGCAAATGTAAAATGCATTTCACCAAGTTATGGCTTAACCTTGATATTTCATCAAGATTCCAGGTGTGGACAAGATATCTGTCCGCAAGCCACTGTACATTTTGTTCTTCAAAACGGAATAACATCTTGAAATCACGATCAAGTGTGGGTAAACGGGGCATGTATTGTTTAACATGCCTCACATCCACAAAATCTGCCATCGTGCTGAGATTAAAATCGGACAGAACAACCTTTTTCTTCGAACTGCAGTCTGCTACTGTCCAGACTCAGCTTTTTCGAAGCATATGCTCTTTATATGAAGTAAAGGGTCTTCTTTATGTATAACCATTTACTTTTATGTGATTATAAGGATGTGCTTTTGCTCTAAAAGTAGATTTTGCTTGAAATGTCTATGAATACAAGTAGAAGGATTTCCTTCATATTTTGCAAGTATAAGCATATCCTTTTCTTTTTGAATACCGCCCATTAACTGCTGATATCACTGTAAAAAACCTATGCGTCTTCCCATAGCTTAGTATTATTATTATTATTATTATTATTATTATTATTATTATTTGCTAAGTTACAACCCTAGTTGGAAAAGCTGGATGCTATAAGCCCAGGGGCTCCAACAGGGAAAATAGCCCTGTGAGGAAAGGAAACAAGGAAAAATAAAATATCTTAAGAACAATAACATTAAAATAAATATTTCCTATATAAACTATAAGAACTTTAACAAAACAAGAACAAGAGAAATTGGATAGATTAGTGTGCATTAGTGTACCCTCAAGCAAGAGAACTCTACCCCAAGACAGTGAAAGACCATGGTACAGAGGCTATGGCACTACCCAAGACTAGAGAACAATGGTTTGATTTTGGAGTGTCTTTCTCCTAGAAGAGCTGCTTACCATAGCTAAAGAGTCTCTTCTACCCTTACCATGAGGAATGTAGCCACTGAACAATTGTAGTTCATTGGTTAACCCCTTAGGTGAAGAAGATTTGTTTGGTAATCTCTGTTGTCAGGTGTATGAGGACAGAGGAGAATCTGTAAAGAATAGGCCAGACTATTCGTTGTGTATTTGTAGGCAAAGGGAAAGTGAACCGTTACCAGAGAGGAGGATCCAATGTATTACTGTCTGGCCAGTCAAATGACCCCATAACTCTCTTGCGGTAGTATCTCAACGGGTGGCTGGTGCCCTGGCCAGCCTACTACCTTATGATTGTTTTTCTTGATTTTGATGATTTACATAGGCTGGTTACAAAGGAATTTAACGTTAAACTAAAAGAATATTTTTTCTCTATATTCTTTGAAAGGAACTGAAATCATTGTATTACAATAATGTCCTTGAAATATATTTCTTATATTGTAGGCGTCAAGTATATTGGAGTTTAACGACGAAAGCAGTATATATTTCTCCACTTTCACTAATTACAAAATAAATATATTTATCAGAATTTAATGACGAAAACAGAATATACAGTATTTTTCCGTTTCCACATTTTACAGAAATTGAATACATCAGAATTTAAGGACGAAAGCATAATGTGTTTCTTGGTTTTCACAATTTACATGAAAAACTAAGTACATCAGAATTTAATGCCGAAAACAATATATGTCTCCATTTTCAAAATTTACTGAAATTAGATTCATCAAACTTCAACGACGAAAACAGAGTATATTTTTTTTCAATATTTACAATTTATAGAAGCTAAATATATAAGAATTTAACGGCGAAAACAGAGTATATTTCTCCACTTTCACAATCACTAATAATAATAAGATAGTAATAATAATAATAATAATAATAATAATAATAATAATAATAGAAATCATTATTAATAATAATAATAAATTAAACACATGGAAATTTTACGATGAACGAAATAAATTTTACAATTTTACACAATTTGTAAATCGGTAGAAAGTCAAACACCGAACCATGACACCATAAATATAAATTCGAGGTTATTTTCTATTGGTAAATCACTCGGTGATTTAATTTTTGAGAATGCAGTTGGTGTTTTTGTTATTGATCAAGAGTCTAGAGTTCTTAGTCATCTGTCAGAAGAGGAAACGAGAATGATAGAGAAGGAAGAGACGGGGATTAGACATGAAAGGAGAGGGAATAAGAGAAGGAAGAAGATGGGAAGTAGGAAGAAAAAGAAGATAAGGGATAAAGATAGGTTAAGAAATGACGGGAAATGGAAAGATAAAGGAGATTAGACATGAAAAGGGAGGGAATAAGAGATGAAAGAAAATGGTAGGTAGGAGGAAAAAGAAGATAGGGAATAAAGATAGGTTAAGAAATGACAGTAGATGGAAAGATAGAAGAGATTAAATAAGAAAAGAGAGGGAATAAGAGATGAGAGAAGATGGGAAGTAGGAGGAAAAAAAGACGATAGGGAATAAAGATAGGTAAGAAATGACGGGCCATGGAAAGATAAAGGAGATTAGACATGAAAAGGGAGGGAATAAGAGATGAAAGAAATGGTAGGTAGGAGGAAAAAGAAGATAGGGAATAAAGATATGTTAAGAAATGACAGGAGATGGAAAGATAGAAGAGATTAGATACGAAAAGAGAGGGAATAAGAGAAGGACGATGAGAAGTAGCAGGGAGTTATGGGGTCCTTTGACTGGCCAGACTACATTGGATCCTTCTCTCTGGTTACTGTTCACTTTCTCATTGCCTGCAAATACACAACGAATAGTCTGGCCTATTCTTTACAGATTCTCCTCTGTCCTCATACACCTGACAACACTGAGATCATTAAATAATTCTTCTTCTCCCAAGGGGTTAACTACTGCACTGTAGTTGTTCAGTGGCTACTTTCCCCTTGGTAAGGGTAGAAGAGACTCTTTAGCTATGGTAAGCAGCTCTTCTAGAAGGACACTACAAAATCAAACCATTGTTCTCAAGTTTTGGGTAGTGTTATAGCCTCTGTACCATGGTCTTTCACTGTCTTGGGTTAGAGTTCTCTTGCTTGGAAGTACACTCAGGCACACTATTCTATTTTATTTCTCTTCCTCTTGTTTTGTTAAAGTTTTTATAGTTTACATATGAAATATTTATTTCAATTTTGTTACTTGTTTCCTTTCCTCACTGGGCTATATTCCCTGTTGGGGCCCCTGGGCTTATAGCATCCTGCTTTTCCAACTAGGGAGCAAGTAATTATAATAATAAAATAGGATTAGGTAAAATAAGAACAGAATGAGAAAGGAGATTAGTAAAGAGATGAAGAAAAGCAGTAAACTAAAATTGCTCGTCACCTCAGATATCATAACACGTTACTCTGAATTCAATAACTCAAGATTGCAACACATAAAGAATCATTGCAAGAAAACATTTCCCGCTTGCAAATGATCAGGCAATCTCTGTTTATCTGTTTATCTACGTCTTTCTCTAGCTGCTGAGAGAGAGAGAGAGAGAGAGAGGAGAGAGAGAGAGAGAGAGAGAGAGAGAGAGAGAGAGAGAGAGAGAGAGCGGTTAGCAGTCAGTGTTCATTCGAAATACCGTCATATTAGCTTGGAAAAATGCTCTTAATTGATAGACTTTTATATCGAAAAGAACCTCTCTCTCTCTCTCTCTCTCTCTCTCTCTCTCTCTCTCTCTCTCTCTCTCTCTCTCTCTCAAGGGACTACCTTATCTCTCACTTGGAAATAACTAAGTTCTCTCTTTCTCACTCATTTGCAAGTGGCCACGCTCTCTCTCTCTCTCTCTCTCCTCTCTCTCTCTCTCTCTCTCTCTCTCACTTGCAAGTGGCTACGCGCTCTCTCACTTGCAGGTGGCCACGTTCTCTCTCTCTCTCTCTCTCTCTCTCTCTCTCTCTCTCTCTCTCTCTCTCTCTCTCTCTCTCTCTCTCTCTCACTTGCAAGTGGCTACGCACTCTCTCACTTGCAAGTGGCCATGTTCTCTCTCTCACTTGCAAGTGGCCACGTTCTCTCTCTCTCTCTCTCTCTCTCTCTCTCTCTCTCTCTCTCTCTCTCTCTCTCTCTCTCTCTCTCGAGTTTTTCATCAGAAGATTCGTGCAACCCTCCACCATGCGCGTTCGAGATTGCACTAATAATAATATATGAAGCATCCATGACAAGATGTCATGATTGACCCATTAGTTAGACAGTAATTTTTTGTTAGGTAACTGGAGACTCCTCCTCTTCTTCTTCTTCTTCTTCTTCTTCTTCTTCTTCTTCTTCTTCTTCTTCTTCTTCTTCTTCTTCTTCTTCTTCTTCTTCTTCTTCTTCTTCTTTTTTTTGTATATGAAGTTACTACAGTTTATCTCGACTAGGTTTGTTACCCTTCTATACAAACAAATTATTATTATTATTATTATTATTATTATTATTATTATTATTATTATTATTGAAATTACTAAAACTATAAATTATATATAATTTCAATAATAATACTATTTCCAATGATTTCATTAATAATAATAATAATAATAATAATAATAATAATAATAATAATAAAAATAATAATAACAACAAAAATAGTAACAATAATAATCGGCATCACCTATTTTTCCATCATGACAAAATAAAAAGAAAATCTTTGAAGGAATTTTTATTTTATTTCAAAATCACACCATGATATAAAAAAAGCAATTGATACATCTCGCCTGCTTCCCCCACGGGTCTTAGTAAAATATATAATACTGTAAATATCTCTTACTGGATATGTGAAGTGAACAGAATTTATTTAGCAACTCTTATATATTTTGACATTTTTTCCACATATAACGTTTGATGACAAAACGCTCTATTCGCGTTAAGTTTTGTATTTCTGTTAAAAAAAAAAAGAGAAAAAAAAATAAAAACTGAATGTTTAAGTATGTAGAAATAGTTTCTGAACTAAATTACTATTTATGATAAGGTACAGGAAATTGGCATGTCTGAAGCTTCTGT